>NC_052325.1:9209983-9324983 GCF_016432855.1 Salvelinus namaycush
AGGCTGTCGCAGCCGGCCGTGACCGGGAGGTCCATGGGGCGACGCACAATTGGCACAGCCTTCTCCGGGTTAGGGAGGGTTTGGCCGGCAGGCGCACTAGCGACTTCTGTGGTGGGGCGCAGTGCACGCCGACCAGGTCGCCAGGTGTACGGTGTTTCCTCCGACACATTGGTGCGGCTGGCTTCCAGGTTGGATGTGCGTTGTGTCAAGAAGCAGTGCGGCTTGGTTGGGTTGTGTTTCGGAGGACGCATGGCTCTCGACCTTCGCCTCTCCCGAGTCCGTACGGGAGTTGCAGCGATGAGACAAGACTGTAACTACTACCAATTGGATACCACGAAATTGGGGAGAAAAAAGGGGTAAAAAATAAATAAATTACAAATAAAACCATCTACCTAACAACCCAACCTACCTAACAACCCAACCTACCTAACAACCCAACCTACCTAACAACCCACTTTCCTAACAACCCAACAATCTAACAACCCACTTTCCTAACAACCCAACCTACCTAACAACCCCAACCTACCTAACAACCCCAACCTACCTAACAACCCCAACCTACCTAACAACCCCAACCTACCTAACAACCCCAACCTACCTAACAACCCCAACCTACCTAACAACCCCAACCTACCTAACAACCCCAACCTACCTAACAACCCCAACCTACCTAACAACCCCAACCACCGAACAACCCAACCTACCTAACAACCCCAACCTACCTAACAACACACTTTCCTAACAACCCAACAATCTAACAACCCACTTTCCTAACAACCCAACCACCTAACAACCCCAACCTACCTAACAACCCCAACCTACCTAACAACCCCAACCTACCTAACAACCCCAACCACCGAACAACCCAACCTACCTAACAACCCAACCTACCTAACAACACACTTTCCTAACAACCCAACCTACCTAACAACCCAACCTACCTAACAACCCCAACCACCGAACAACCCAACCTACCTAACAACCCCAACCTACCTAACAACCCCAACCACCGAACAACCCAACCTACCTAACAACACATTTTCCTAACAACCCAACCTACCTAACAATCTAACAACCCCAACCACCGAACAACCCAACCTACCTAACAACCCACTTTCCTAACAACCCAACCTACCTAACAACCCACTTTCCTAACAACCCAACCTACCTAACAACCCACTTTCCTAACAACCCAACCACCTAACAACCCAACCTACCTAACAATCTAACAACCCCAACCACCGAACAACCCAACCTACCTAACAACCCAACCTACCTAACAATCTAACAACCCCAACCACCGAACAACCCAACCTACCTAACAACCCCAACCTACCTAACAACCCCAACCTACCTAACAACCCCAACCTACCTAACAACCCAACCTACCTAACAACCCAACCTACCTAACAACACACTTTCCTAACAACCCAACCACCTAACAACCCCAACCTACCTAACAACACACTTTCCTAACAACCCAACCACCTAACAATCTAACAACCCCAACCTACCTAACAACACCACCCTGATATCTATAGCCACAGAACTCCTCTCTTCTGATCGCCAGTCCACAGTGGTTCAGGCGGAAAACACACCATTCTATTGTCTCACCAGGCATGATTTCCCTCACAGAGCTTGCAGCTCGCTGGCCCTGGCATGCGGAGCCCACACAGCAAAAAAAGAGACATCTACTGAATCATCAAATGGAGGAGATAGCCTCATAAAAATGGGAAATGCAGACCACATTCAATAAATGGAAATATACATTGGGCAAGATTGTACATAAAAGAGGAGCAAGAGTCCAGCTTCTGAATTATAACATCATTTCTGCTTTGGGTTTATTTTAAGCATGTTGTATAGCGGGTGTTTATGGTAATGTTAATGAAAAACAGTAACGGAATTATGATTTGGTACAAAATGCTATGGATAACCAGAGAATGTAATGCTCTACCTATTAGGTGTTCAGCAAAGTTATCACTCGTTACACACTGTATTTATCCAATATAGAGGTCAAGGGTCAGGGTCAGTTTACATGGGACAGAGCAGAGGGTTTGGGGTGTTAGGGGTGCTTCTCCAGAGGTCAGATTTAGGGGTGCTTCTCTAGAGGTCAGATTTAGGCGTGCTTCTCCAGAGGTCAGATTTAGGGGTGCTTCTCTAGAGGTCAGATTTAGGGGTGCTTCTCCAGAGGTCAGATTTAGGGGTGTCTTCTCCAGAGGTCAGATTTAGGGGTATAGAGTACATGTGTCTTCTCTAAAGGTCAGGGCATAGTGATAATGACAAAAAGATAGATCACACATGACACGGTCTATGAATGATGTCATGGGGTTCCTTAAGTACTTCCAGTAGTGACTCAAAATCCAAAGAACCAATCAGGTGGAATGTTTGGATGTTGTTGCACACAGAGCACTTTCCCCTTAGTCTGTTCCTCTCTCTCCCAGTGCTGCAGACAGACACACAGTGTGTCCCTGCAGACTAGTTCCACCTGTCTGATCAGGTGGTGTCAATATTTAACAGTCCTCATCAACACCCACTATACTGGCTGGCTTGTGCTCTCATAAACTCTTACTAGAAATCAAGTTCTGCTGGTACGCTGCATGTATTCACACTATAGTGGGCTTATACTTCTTTAAGGGAGTCCCAAATACGCAAGATAAAATATGCTGCTAAAGATAGGTGCATGTCAACAAACAAAATATTAAACTTTTATTTCTATGCAAAGAAAGATATTGCACAAACGTATGGGGTTATTACATGTAATAATGATATCAGTATAAACATGGAATAAAAAACCTCTGCGAATCAGCCAACATTTTGTTTTCAGCTATTCCCACATCTCATTTAATTTCGCTTCAAAGTACTGAAATAAAGAATGACAATGCATAATTGAATCAACATGTCCAAGTGAAAAGCGAAAGAGCATCCTTTTACATTTGTGGAATCGAAGAAAATATATATTTTGTGTGTTTTTCAACCTATCTAAAATGACTATTCTAAATCTGACATACTGTATGTGCCGAGGCCTCAACAGGTTACTTTTCCAGGACTTTAGTTTCCAGCTCAGCTGACAGACAGTTGGTGTGTTCCAAGTGCTGTCATAGCACTGGCATTGTGTAAACCTCCATGTTAGTCATCATCTCTAGTCCCTATCAACACTGCATCATGTACAGTTGGACCGACGAATAAACGACTTAAATATTTTATCCAAGGACCTCTTGTCTTTCTTATGAGCCTGAGTACTAGTAGTACACATCTGGCCTAAATTATACAGGCAATGTACACCATAAACGAGTTTAGAGCAACCAACTTGATTCTGTATATAAATCCATTACGTAATACTGTCCATATCCTGTTCTCAGACGTGTTGAATAGGAACATGAACGTGAATGTATTATAAATATGTAGGCCCTATGTCATGAAAAGAAAACTGCATCATCAGCCAGGAAGTGCAGCTCAAACTCCTGTAAGTGAACTCTTCCAAAGTCTTGATGCTTCTGTCACACATGTACAGTATAACAACCACTTTCCTCATGTTTATACCGTCTAAATTAATAGTGAGTCCTGAACTTCCTTCTTATAATCGCTCTATCATTTTGATTTGAACTTTACTATTCCTAATTTGTACCCTGACGTGATTGCTTTCCTTTATTTGAAAGACAATTCTAGTGTCTTCTTATCCAACCTGGTCTCAGAGAATTTCGTATTATTCTGTACGTAAATCCGCGACGTTCCATTTAGTGTGATATGATACGTTTCGTATGGTATGTATTAATTTGTGGACGTCCGTCACTCATTTCGTATGATATGTTACGAATTACAATTTGGATTACGCCAAATAAAACGGGTGTAGACTTTACCGTGAAATGCTTGCTTTACGAGCCCTTCCCAAAGATGAAGAGTTAAACATTTATAATTAAAATAAAAAACACAAAGGGCCTCCCGAGTGGTGCAGCGGTCCAAGGCACTGCATTGCAGTGTTGCGGCGTCACTACAGCTTAGGGTTTGATCACAACCGGTTGTGACCGGGAGTACCATAAGGCGGCGCACAATTGGCCCAGCGTCGTCCAAGTTAAGGGAGGGTTTGGCCAGGGGGGGCTTTACTTGGCTTATTGCACTCTAGTGACTCGTTGTGGCGGGCTGAGCGCCTGCAGACTGACTTAAGATCATCAGTTGAACAGTGTTTCCTCCGACACATTGCTGCAGCTGGCTTCCGGGTTAAGCGAGCGGATGTTATTAAGCGCGGTTTGGAGGAGGAGGCCTGACTCGACCGTGGCCTCTCCTGAGGCCGTTGGGGAGTTGCAGCGATGACACAAGATCGTAAAACTAAAAAACGTTAAAAAATAAATACATTAATAACACAAGAGGAATAAAATACACAAGAATGGAGCTACATACATGAAGTACCAGTACCAGATCAATGTGGAGCTATATACAGAGAGTACAAGTACCAGATCAATGTGGAGTTATATACAGAGAGTACAAGTACCAGATCAATGTGGAGCTATACACAGAGAGTACCAGTACCAGATCAATGAGGAGCTATATACAGGGAGTACCAGTACCAGATCAATGTGGAGCTATACACAGAGAGTACCAGTACCAGATCAATGAGGAGCTATATACAGGGAGTACCAGATCAATGTGGAGCTATATACAGGGAGTACCAGTACCAGATCAATGAGGAGCTATATACAGGGAGTACCAGATCAATGTGGAGCTATATACAGGGAGTACCAGTACCAGATCAATGTGGAGCTATATACAGGGAGTACCAGATCAATGTGGAGCTATATACAGGAAGTACCAGTACCAGATCAATGTGGAGTTATATACAGGAAGTACCAGTACCAGATCAATGTGGAGCTATATACAGGAAGTACCAGATCAATGTGGAGCTATATACAGAGAGTACCAGTACCAGATCAATGTGGAGTTATATACAGAGAGTACAAGTACCAGATCAATGTGGAGCTATATACAGAGAGTACCAGTACCAGATAAATGTGGAGCTATATACAGGGAGTACCAGTACCAGATCAATGTGGAGTTATATACAGGAAGTACCAGTACCAGATCAATGTGGAGCTATATACAGGAAGTACCAGATCAATGTGGAGCTATATACAGAGAGTACCAGTACCAGATCAATGTGGAGTTATATACAGAGAGTACAAGTACCAGATCAATGTGGAGCTATACACAGAGAGTACAAGTACCAGATCAATGAGGAGCTATATACAGGAAGTACCAGATCAATGTGGAGCTTTATACAGGAAGTACCAGTACCAGATCAATATGGAGCTATATACAGGGAGTACCAGTACCAGATCAATGAGGAGCTATATACAGGAAGTACCAGTACCAGATCAATGTGCAGCTATATACAGGAAGTACCAGTACCAGATCAATATGGAGCTATATACAGGGAGTACCAGTACCAGATCAATATGGAGCTATATACAGGGAGTACCAGTACCAGATCAATATGGAGCTATATACAGGGAGTACAAGTACCAGATCAATGTGGAGCTATATACAGAGAGTACAAGTACCAGATCAATGTGGAGCTATATACAGGGAGTACCAGTACCAGATCAATGTGGAGCTATATACAGGGAGTACCAGTACCAGATCAATGTGGAGCTATACACAGAGAGTACAAGTACCAGATCAATGTGGAGTTATATACAGAGAGTACAAGTACCAGATCAATGTGGAGTTATATACAGAGAGTACAAGTACCAGATCAATGTGGAGTTATATACAGAGAGTACAAGTACCAGATCAATGTGGAGTTATATACAGAGAGTACAAGTACCAGATCAATGTGGAGTTATATACAGAGAGTACAAGTACCAGATCAATGTGGAGCTATACACAGAGAGTACCAGTACCAGGTCAATGTGCAGGGGTACGAGGTATTTGAGGTAGATATGTACATGAAGGCAGGGTAAAGTGATTTTTTCATCAGGATAGATAATAATAGGAGTAAAATAAAGAACAGAGTAGCAGCAGCAAATTAAGAGTGTAAAAGTGTGTGTGGGTGAGTGTATGTGTGAGTGTATATATAGTGTGTATATACAGTATAGTCTTGTGAGTGTGCATAGAGTCAGTGCAAGATAGTCTGGGTAACCATCAACTATTTAGCAGTCTTATGGCTATTAAGCAATCTTATGGCTTAGGGGTAGAAACTGTCTCGGAGCCTGTTGGTCCGCGAGCCGATGCTCCGGTACCGTTTGCCGGACGGTAGCAGAGTGAACAGTCTATGGTTTAGATGGCTGGAGTCGGGTAATTTTTGGGGCCTTCCTCTGACACCGCCTGGTATAGAAGACCTGGATGGCAGGGAGCTCGGCACCCGTGATGTACTGGGCTGTCCGCATTACCCTCTGTAGCGCTTTGTGGCCGAGTGTAGTGGATTTACCAGGCGGTGCTGCAGCCAGTCAAGATGCTCTCAGTGGTGCAGCTGTATAATTTCTTCAGGATCTGAGTGCCCTTGCTAAATAATTTCAGCCTCCTGAGGGGCAAGAGGTGCTGTCGTACCCTCTTCACGACTCTGTCGTACCCTCTTCACGACTCTGTGGGTTTGTGTGGACCATGTTAATTCCTTAGTGATGCGGACACTGAGGAACTTGAAGCTCTCGACCCGCTCCACTATAGCCCCGTCGATGTGGATGGGGGCGTGCTCGACCCGCTCCACTACAGCCCCGTCGATGTGGATGGGGGCGTGCTCGACCCGCTCCACTACAGCCCCGTCGATGTGGATGGGGGCGTGCTCGACCCGCTCCACTACAGCCCCGTCGATGTGGATGGGGGCGTGCTCGACCCTCTTTCTCCTGTAGTCCATCCAGCTGCTTGACAAAGATACGTTTTTATTATTTTACAGACGACCTTTAGACTGAATATTGATTAATATTTCCCCATGGGGCATGAAATGTGGTTTAACCCATTTATGTTGCGTAACATACTGTAGTATCTTGTCAATAATTCAATCATGTTTTTCACCAAAGTAAGTATTTTTAATAAAAACTACATGTACCTTATTCTTAGTCCACCATACTTTTTACTGACATATCAACCACCTGGTTAATTAAGAACATTTTTACAAGATTCTTGTTTTTTAGTCTTTTTACATTTTAACTATTTATTGTCATATTCCTACTATTCAAGGTCTCTACTAACAGGAATGGTGCTATATTAATCCCTCACCAATTGAATTCCTGACTTTTGTCCAATGTCTTTGGTGACTGATTCTGAGTTTTCTTACAGACCTCTGAATGGGAAAAGTTAGAGTGCCACAACACTGAACTGCAGTAAGCCATTGGTGCAGAAGGGCTGGGGGAGTTGACCAATCAGGTTCAAGTGGAGGTTTTGTTCATATCCAGTTCTAAATCCACTGTCAAAATATGCTCTACCATCCAGTTGAGAACAGGGTTAAAGGGAAACTCCACCGCTTTTCAACATCATTTTCATTATCTCCAGCACAATACCACTGTATACATGTGTGAAAACGACACATTTCTACTTTTTGTACAAAGAAAATATATTAAAGTTCAAAAGTTCTAGCCGATGACGTCATCAAATGTCAAAACATATTAAAAAGAGTGATTTTCAAAAAATAACGATGAGATTCGTGGGGACGTGGCTAGCAAGAAAATAACCCTGTCTCTGGCTTGAAACTCTGTGTGGGTTTTGAAAATCACTGTTTGTTTTTTATCCAACCCTGTGATGTCACAGAGGTCTTCCTTCTCATCTTTCTAACCACAGATCATAGAAACATAAATGTGTAGACAATGGTTTGCTGCTGGAGAAAATGAATATGAGGTTGAAAAGTGGTGGAATTTCCCCTTTTTAACACTTTAACTGATTGAATCTAGGCCTTAGTGCCTGTATCTGGCACTTTTCTCTCCATTTTACAGTTTGGGCATGGATACTTTTTAAAAGGAGGCATCCTCGGCTCTGTCTGTGAGTACAGGACACACGCTGATCTGGTGCCTCCTTAGACAGTGTGTTGTGAGATGCTAACCACTATGTTGTGTGTTGATGTGCACTGAACAAAAACATATAAACACAACATGCAACAATTTCAAAGATTTTACTGAGTTACAGGTCATATAAGGAAATCCGTCAATTGAAATAAATTAATTAGGCCCTATTCTATGGATTTCACATAACTGAGAATACAGATATGCATATGTTGGTGACAAATACCTTTAAAAACAAAGTAGGGGTGTGGATCATAAAACCAGTCAGTATCTGGTGACCACCATTCTCTTCATGCAGCGCGACACAGGCTGTTGATTGTGGCCTGTGGAATGTTGTCCTGCTCCTCTTGAATGGCTGTGCAAAGTTGATGGATATTGGCGGGAACTGGAACATGCTGTCGTACACGTAGATCCAGAGCATCCCAAACATGCTCAATGTCCTCGTGCTCACCACTGTATTAGTCAGTTATTGCAACATTGCAACATTGTGTTCTTTGCAATGTGTTCATTGGAGAGGTTGTCTCGATTTCTTACATACTCTCATTATTATTATTTCCCCCCCCCTCTAGCGCTTAAATTATTTAAATGTGCAGACTGCTATTTTTGATAGCATTTATACTTTTTGTACTACAACAATATTTAAATTAGCTCCCAAAGCATTTTAAATGGCAATAAAAATGCCATAGACTTAGATGGGGAAAATGTGGGCATTCTATACAGATTTTTGATACTATTTATACTTTTAAAACTAAATGATAAAAAAAATGTGTATTAAAAGCTCCATAGCCTTTAATGGGAAATATTTGGATTCACCACTCCTTTTGAACAATTTATGCTTGTCACGCCCTGGCCTTAGTTATCTTTATTTTCTGGAATATTTTGGTTAGGTCAGGGTGTGACAGGGGGGATGTTTGTGTATTTGTCTCGTCTTGGGTGGTTGTATGGTATAGGGGGTTTTGGGTAGAGTGTATGGGTTTGTGTTGAGTGTAGGTGTCTAGGTATGTCTACGGTTGCCTGAATGGTTCTCAATCAGAGACAGCTGTCATTCATTGTCTCTGATTGGGAGCCATATTTAAGGCAGCCATAGGCATTAGGTTATTGTGGGTAATTGTCTATGTGTAGTGTTTAGTGTCAGCACTATTTGTTCGTATAGCTTCACGGTCGTCTGTTTGTTGTTTTTGTTCGTTTGTTTCGTCTTCTTAATAAAGTAAGATGTATTGTTATCACGCTGCGCCTTGGTCCTCTCTACAAAGTTACGACGATCGTGACAATGCTACAAAGACCAAACCAACATTGAAATGTACAGACCGACCCAATTTAGATTGTTTGTCAAAAGCTGTGTGATACTATTTATACTTTTTGAACTTAACAATTTAACATTTGCATAAACTAACATGGGTTTGAATGAGAACCATAGGAATATATATAGTTGTAGCTATTCAAAATGGCCCTGCTCCTTGATCAATTAAGCTACAAGACCAACTTTAAAACTTTCAAGCTATCCTAACTTAAAATTCTCTAAAACCTTTAGAAACACGTTTAATTTGCATAAATTAGCATAGCATTTAATGGATTCAATGGCAACCATAAGAACACAGTGGTAGACATTTGAAAAAATGCTACTGCTCTTTAACCATTTCAGCTACAAACATTAAAACAACTTTAACATTTTCAAAACTTTTAGAAATTAGAACTATTTAAATGAGCTAAATTAGCATAGCAATTACCCACCAACAGTAATAGTAACTCTTGAACCGTTCAATCTAGAGACACCAAACTAACATTCATATGTTACAGGCCCAACTGTCACGTTCCTGACCTTATTTCCTTTGTTTAGTCTTTGTTTAGTTGGTCAGGACGTGAGCTGGGTGGGTGTAGTCTATGTTTTGTGTTTCTATGTTGGGTTTGTTGTTTGGCCTAATATGGTTCTCAATCAGAGGCAGGTGTTTGTCATTGTCTCTGATTGGGAACCATATTAAGGTAGTCTGTTTTCACTGTTGGTTTGTGGGTGATTGTTCCTGTTTCAGTGTTCCAGTATTTAGTGTTCACGTTACGGGACTGTATCGTCTTCGTTCCTTTTTTGTCGGTTTGTTGTTTTGTTCGGTGTTTAAGTATTTTCCCATTAAATATGGATGATATTCACGCTGCATCTTGGTCCTCCTCTCTTTCACCCGAAGACAGTCGTTACACCAACGCACATGTTTTTATATCAATATCAAATCATTTCTGGGGAACAAACCAGTACCTTACTGTAATAGATTTCCATGAAAATGGGCTAAAATTGCTTTTAGCAAAATACTATTTCTCAAGCAAGAATTTTGCTAGGACTGTCTAGGAATGGTCTGAGTGGGGAGGGGAAAACTGAAACTAGTTTGGAACTCTCTTTGTTATTGGTCTATTAACCAATTTACTGCATGGTGATGTCACCGTGGAAAGCCAAAACCCCTGCCCATGCAAACCTTCTGATTAGAAGGTCCTGTGTAGATTGTATTTTCAACCAGCAACTATCAGGAAATAACACTGATCAAATGTTTTCACACTTTTACAGTGTTAGTTTCATCAGCTGTTCTACAATATGATATAGAATTTTGACTGCACTGGGCCTTTGTAAGGCTTTCCTAACCTTCAAGACAAGGGTTGCATTCCAAACACTTAACAGACACACCCTCTCCCCTCAGCCCTCAAAAATTAAGTGGACACTTCTGATGACGTATCATTACGTCTGACAAGTATACACTTGCAGGGTAAAGGAGGAACAATTGATTTTTAAATGGACCACCCTTGCCCCGGAAATTTGTCACTCGTTCATCCCACGACGATTGTGTTTTCTAGTGATGGGCATTCCGGCTCTTTTCAGTGAGCCGGCTCGTTCGGCTCAGCTCACCAAAAAGAGACGGCTCTTTTGGCTCCCAAACGGCTCTTTAAAAAAAAAATGTTTCGTATTTTCTCAAGTCAAACAGTTTGCGATAGTTTGGTGTTAAAATATAATATAACCAACTATAATTGGTGTTAAAACAATTCAAATTAAATTATTAAATGAAATCATACTCTACCTTAACCACAATGTATTTAAAAATGCATTGGTTTGTTATGAAAAAGAATGCTATAAAACATTTACATTTAAAGTATAACTTTTTAATGTATATAAACAAAGTGCATGTAAATGTAACAATTCAAAACGAATACAATCTGAACAGCATAATAGAATAATATTGCACCATATTAAAGAAAAATAAATAACAATGTGCAAAACTGCAGCATCCCACTTAAAACATTAAACTAGTCCCTCTTTTCTCTCTCTTCTTTATTGACATGTTATAACCAGCAGCACACAGCAATGCTGACCATATTTTGCTGTTATGAGAGATTTGCATTCAGAAATGCAAGCTGCCTCACTTTTGAGGGGCTGATGCGGTTTCTTCTCTCAGTAATTATTTGTCCCGTTTTCGAGAAGACCCTCTCAGAGGGAATGGATGTGGCCACTATGCAGAGTCTCCCTGTCATGACTTTAGTAAGCCGTGGGTAGACAGAGGCCTTGTTCTTCCACCAGCTCAGAGGACCTGCAGATCTTTGGAGGAGGGTCTCTCCAAATAGGATCGGACCTCCATTATGGCATCTGCTGAGGGATTCCTTCGTGCTGCATCCCCAGTTGCTCTCTCGTCAAACAGCATCCAAACAGCAGACGTTTGTGGCAGTACTGTTGGTGCTTCTGCTCCATCTGATCCCTCTTCTTCCTGTTACCCTGGTGCCTGAGCCAGCTGACTGCTGGGGCTGTCCCTCCCTGCTGCTGAGGTTATTCTTTGAAGAGCCTCATCAATCGCTCTGGCATCACTGAAGGCTAACTTCTTAAACCTGGGGTCAAGTGCAGCGGTTTCTGATAGCACGTGATTATATTCCATTCTGTGGAACTTTCTGTCCATTGATGAACATAGGGTATCCATCAACTCTGTCACATGTCCTGTGGTTACATTTGCTTCTCTCTGGTGGCTGGCTGTGATTCGCTGCAGACCCATACACTGGAGTATCATTTTTGAGGCTGTCACATAGCTGAAAATAGAGAACAGTAACTTATTATTTCAGGTTCATGTTTTGTCTACTGTTACTACATTCTCATCTACTGCTCATATACATATATAATACTGGATTAAATAATGATGTAGTAATAACTGCTTACTGTACCTCTCTCCACTGATCCCCACAGTGACCTGCTCAAAGGGTTCCAGGACTCTGCACACCTCCTCCACCACCTCCCATTCCTCTTGGGTCAGAGCATCAACAGGTGCATTGACAATGGCCAGAGTAGAGATAATGGCATCCTTTGACTCAAGAAACCGCTTCAACATATAAAATGTTGAATTCCACCTTGTAGTGCAGTCTTGTTTAGGCCTCAGCTCAGGCATCCACATCTGGCGTTGTGTAGACTTTTTCAGCACCTACTGTGCTCCTGTGGAAGTATTCCACAGCTGCTTTCACTTTGTCCACAGTGGGCTTCATCACCTTCAGAGCATCTCTTACAATCAGGTTGATTGTGTGGGCAAGACATGGATGATGGGTCCATTTAAAAATTGTTCATGGCTTTGGTTATGTTAGCTGCATTGTTGCTAACACAACAGACCACTTTTCCATCTACTTGCCATTCTCTGGCCACTCTCAACAGTTCCTCTGCCAAGTTCTCTGAGGTGTGTCTGTCGCTGAACTCAAAGCAGTCCAGAACACACAGCTAGACATCGAAAAATCTTCAATGAAGTGACATGTAACCGACATGTAAGAAGTGGTTACCCTTGATATGCAGCAGTCAGTGGTAAGGCAAACTGCAGTAGCTTTTTGGACTCTTTCCCACACTGAAGCCTGTGTACTCTCGTACAGATGTGGAATAAGGGATTTTGAAAGGGTTTTCCTGCTTGGAATTGTGTACATTGGATTTAGACTATTGCTATAATTTCTGTAAAACCTCTGTCCTCCACGATCGAAAATGGCTGGAAATCGGTGGCAATCATTTTAGCCAATGCAATATCCATTTGGTCTTGTTTTGCTACAGACATTGGCATAAACTGGTCCATAGAAGACTGCGTTGCTGTGGGTTGCGCATTTTCCAGCTGATGTTTTCACAGCTGTCCTTCCTCTCTCTCCTCGGCTGCTAAGTGTGTGACTGTGTGAGTTGACTCGGCCCTCCCTCACGCATCTTTGGTTCATTGGTTGACACTGTTGTGTCTGATTGAGCAGACAGAACGAGTGTGTACGCTTGAGCATTTAGGCCTATAATTGTTTTCGTTCTTTGAATTAGTTAATTCTATTAATTTAAATATTTTGATTATTCATATCTTAATTTAAAAAATAAATAAATTGATTCTGCTCTTCTGATATGCGAGCCCATCACTAGTGTTTTCAGCCACTGGTAGCTTGTGGGTGCTTTATATGCGCTACACTCAATTATGATTGCACGTCTACTTATATTAACTATCTAATTATTAATATACGTCTACTGTATGATAGCTAGCAAATGAATTAGCTAGAACTTCTGAAGAAGGAACATTTTTTATTTCTACAATTTCCAAAAACTGACCAAACAAAAACAAATTACTTTTACGATACGTGTTTGTGCATTAGTAGCACAATTTGTAACTTATTTACATTCGTTTTTACTTACACTTGTATGTTGACTTTGAGGTTTTAAGTTTTTGGCGGCGTTTCAGGTCCCGAAGTGAACATAATTGTACACTCGCAAACTCCATTAAAAACTAGGGCTAAGGGGCTGACGTTGCAAACTTCCCTTGCTTAGCTAATCATTTGGACCGACTACAAATATTGCCGCGGGGATTCCCCCAAAGCATGATGCCGAGGGTAAGTGGACAAGGGTGTGTCTTTTATGAGTTTGAAACACAGCCAAGCTAGCAAGCGCACACATTTTCTTCAAGAAATGTTCCTTTCTAGTTGGAAATGGGCGTAAGGAACGCGAGAGTACTGTACTTGTGTTCCCGAAGGAAATCCCGAAGGACTTCAAGTTGTTGATCAACTAAAATGAATTGTGGTTGTTTGTCATCGTGAAGAATACCGGATCGTTGGAAAACATTGATATTCCTGTAGCCTACTTTGTTACCCCTCCAAACGTGGATGTGAGATATCTGACGCACATTTAAAACATCGAGCGCACAGGTTACCTAATGGTAGGCATTTGTTCGAATTAACAGTAAACATAGTATTCTACACGGTATAGTCTATCTGTACAGTGAACACATTTTTATTGGACAGCCATGGGTGAATTAATGTATACTTGTCATGGATTCTCATACATAGTTTAGCCTAATAATTAGACATATGGATATTTAAATATATATATATATATATATATATATATATATATATATATATATATATATATATATATATATATATATTACAATTCTATTTAATTATGTGAGCCTAATCTTTAACAAAATGTCTTAAGCACCTGCTCTTCTATAGTGTGAGGTGATTTTTGCCCCCATACCCAGCCCCCTGGTTTAAAGTGAGGTACCTAGGGGTCCCCAGCACCCTGGTTTTGGTCTCCAGCCCCCTGGTTGAAAGTTGCTGGACTATTCAAGAGGTCTATCCATAGGCCTATATTTATTACACACTTGATAGATATTTTCAACTGACAACATATTATTACCATGTGCTGAGATTGTAAATGAACAATATGTATTTATAGTATCAATATCAAACATAGTGATCATGTTGGTTTTCATCATATTGGTTTTGCGACAGGAGATGGATTTCCAAAGGCTGCTATTGCGGGTGGAACAAGCCCTGAGCAGTGAAGAAGTACAAGCACTTGCATTTATTTGCAAAGATCTGCTTGAGAAAGACTGTAGCTCAGTGCCCACAGCAAGTAAACTCTTCTCTCTTCTGACGGAACAAGAACTGTTAACCCCCGATCAGCTTTACTTGCTTGCTGATCTACTATGCACCATCCAGCGCCACAGCTTGATGCGAGAGCTTGGCCTCAACAACCAGCTTCCAACAACCAGTAGCCTCATCTCTCCTTATAGGTGAATATACAGGCCAGAGGTAGAAAAAGTACTTAATTGTCACACTTGAGTAAAAGTAAGTGCTATACATCAAATTCCTTATATTAAGCAAACCAGACGGCACGATTTCCAAATTTTTATTTATTTTAGACAGCCAGGGGGACACTCAAAACATAATTTGCAAACTAAACATTTGTGTTTAGTGAGTTTGCCAGATCAGAGGCAGTAGGGATGACCAGGGAAATTATCTTGCTAAGTACGTGAATTGGACCATTTTCCTGTCCTGCTAAACATTCAAATTGTAACGAGTAAAATGTATGGAGTAAAAAGTACATTTTTTTTTTTTTTAGGAATGTAGTGAAGTAAAAGTAAAAGTAGTCAAAAATATAAATTGTAAAGTACAGATACCCCCCAAAACGACTTAAGTAGTACTTTAAAGTCTTTTTTTACTTAAGTACTTTACACCACTGTGTTGGCCTCATTTACCACATCTGAGTGGATACAGCAGCTTTCCCCACAAATGAATAGCGATAAGTAGAAGTTGCCATTTATAACACAAATGTAAACACTTATGTTGTTGTGTTACTGTTTCCCACATACAGAATACTGTCCTGTAATATGATGTTTTCTGAAAAGTGTATGAGTCATTGTATCCCACCATCTGCAGAAAGCTGCTGTATGACTTGTCAGAGAACACCACTGAAGACGAGTTGAGAGAGATTAAGTTCCTATTGGTTAACATACTCCCTCGTAGGAAACTGGAGGACAACGTGGTGAGTACGTCAAAACAGTCTGAAATTCAACATGTGTTGTCCAGAATAGGGTAGTAACTTATATTATTTAGTGAAATATGAGTAGAAAGAATGCTTCATCTTGATGGACCAACTGACATTTACACATTTTGCTCTATTCTTTCAGACTACCTTGCAAGTATTCCTGGAAATGGAGAAAATTGATATTTTGAGCGTTATAAAACTAAACATAGTTGAAAGTATATTTGGAAGTGTCTGCCCCATGTTGAAAACAAGAATCAACCAGTTTAAGACACGGCAGGGTAAGTGTTTCAGTTTCTGTGAGTGACTAACAGATTCATTTCCCTAATAAAGTACTGACTGGCTGAACAATCCTATTCATTGCCTGTGTATGCCTGTCAATGATTTAGTACAGTATTATGACTCAGATGTGTTATGCAATACTATATTCACTCAGGGCCAGTAAACCAAAAAACAGGGGTGGGATTGTTAAGAGCAAGGCCTTCTTCTGCATGTCTTCCAGAAAACCAGGTAACAGAGAATGCTTTATTTCTTACATTATCTTGATATCCACCAGTCCTTATGGACATTTCTCAGTTTCCATCTTGATTATCATCACAGAATGTCATGACTATTATTTTCCATCAGGCTGTCTCCATGCTTCCAAGGAGACCTGTGTCATGTGGACTATCAGGTAGGAACTGTGACTACAGTAGATGTCAAATCTTCTTCAATATGTTATAAAACATTTTATTTATTTTTTATTTTTCATTTAACCTTTTATTTAATTTGCTAAAACATGCGTCCATTTATTTTCCTGTTTGTCTTAGTCGAACAACGTGGACATTCTGACACGATGTTCTTTCCCTCTTCGTACTTCTCTTCAGCTTCACAGCCTTCAACTGAGGTCAGTGTCTAATGTTCAGGGTCACAGCCTTCAGCTGAGGTCAGTGACTAATGTTCAGGGTCACAGCCTTCAGCTGAGGTCAGTGTCTAATGTTCAGGGTCACAGCCTTCAACTGAGGTCAGTGACTAATGTTCAGGGTCACAGCCTTCAGCTGAGGTCAGTGACTAATGTTCAGGGTCACAGCCTTCAACTGAGGTCAGTGACTAATGTTCAGGGTCACAGCCTTCAGCTGAGGTCAGTGTCTAATGTTCAGGGTCACAGCCTTCAGCTGAGGTCAGTGTCTAATGTTCAGGGTCACAGCCTTCAGCTGAGGTCAGTGACTAATGTTCAGGGTCACAGCCTTCAACTGAGGTCAGTGACTAATGTTCAGGGTCACAGCCTTCAGCTGACGTCAGTGACTAATGTTCAGGGTCACAGCCTTCAGCTGAGGTCAGTGTCTAATGTTCAGGGTCACAGCCTTCAGCTGAGGTCAGTGTCTGAATGTTCAGGGTCACAGCCTTCAGCTGAGGTCAGTGTCTAATGTTCAGGGTCACAGCCTTCAGCTGAGGTCAGTGTCTAATGTTCAGGGTCACAGCCTTCAACTGAGGTCAGTGACTAATGTTCAGTGTCACAGCCTTCAGCTGAGGTCAGTGACTAATGTTCAGGGTCACAGCCTTCAGCTGAGGTCAGTGACTAATGTTCAGGGTCACAGCCTTCAGCTGAGGTCAGTGACTAATGTTCAGGGTCACAGCCTTCAGCTGAGGTTAGTGTCTAATGTTCAGGGTCACAGCCTTCAGCTGAGGTCAGTGACTAATGTTCAGGGTCACAGCCTTCAGCTGAGGTCAGTGTCTAATGTTCAGGGTCACAGCCTTCAGCTGAGGTCAGTGTCTAATGTTCAGGGTCACAGCCTTCAGCTGAGGTCAGTGACTAATGTTCAGGGTCACAGCCTTCAGCTGAGGTCAGTGACTAATGTTCAGGGTCACAGCCTTCAGCTGAGGTCAGTGTCTAATGTTCAGGGTCACAGCCTTCAGCTGAGGTCAGTGTCTAATGTTCAGGGTCACAGCCTTCAGCTGAGGTCAGTGACTAATGTTCAGGGTCACAGCCTTCAACTGAGGTCAGTAACTAATGTTCAGGGTCACAGCCTTCAGCTGAGGTCAGTGACTAATGTTCAGGGTCACAGCCTTCAACTGAGGTCAGTGACTAATGTTCAGGGTCACAGCCTTCAGCCGAGGTCAGTGACTAATGTTCAGGGTCACAGCCTTCAACTGAGGTCAGTGACTAATGTTCAGCTTCACAGCCTTCAGCTGAGGTCAGTGACTAATGTTCAGGGTCACAGCCTTCAACTGAGGTCAGTGACTAATGTTCAGGGTCACAGCCTTCAACTGAGGTCAGTGACTAATGTTCAGGTTCACAGCCTTCAACTGAGGTCAGTGACTAATGTTCAGGGTCACAGCCTTCAACTGAGGTCAGTGACTAATGTTGAGGTTCACAGCCTTCAACTGAGGTCAGTGACTAATGTTCAGGGTCACAGCCTTCAGCTGAGGTCAGTGACTAATGTTCAGGGTCACAGCCTTCAACTGAGGTCAGTGACTAATGTTCAGCTTCACATCCTTCAGCTGAGGTCAGTGACTAATGTTCAGGGTCACAGCCTTCAACTGAGGTTGGTGTCTAATGTTCAGTCCAGGTTTTGAGACACACTTATTTATGCTGCATTAGATCTACCGGAACACACCACGTGTCTTTAGATCAGAGGCTACGGCCATCCCTCATGTCTGTGTAGTCACTAATTATTCCCTCTACTTCCTTCCACAGGTGTCCACTCTGAATCCAGCTGACACCTCTCTGGGTGAGTCCCACACTGAACAAGGTGTGGCTCAGCACATTTTTCTCTGTATTGGAGTACAGTACAGAACTCACAAAACCTTTGTTGTTTCATCTTGGTCTGCTCACACACCAGATGTTCGGAGGGTCTCAGATACAGCGGATGCAGTACTTTCACATAGGCTGGGTCTCCTAAGTACCAGTGGGGACAACGATGCTGCTCTCAGCCAAGGTCAGTTCATATCATTTAGAATGCCAATCTATACTGAAAAAATATATAAACGCAACATGTAAAGTGTTGGTTTCATGAGCTAAAATAAAAGATCCCAGAAATGTTCCATAGACACAAAAAGCTTATTTCTCTCAAATTTTGTGCAGAAATTTGTTGACATCCCTGTTAGTGAGCATTTCTCCTTTGCCAAAATAATCCATCCACCTGGCAGGTGCA
Organism: Salvelinus namaycush; assembly: GCF_016432855.1. Lineage (NCBI taxonomy): Eukaryota > Metazoa > Chordata > Actinopteri > Salmoniformes > Salmonidae > Salvelinus > Salvelinus namaycush. Next base: position 9,228,880 of record NC_052325.1, read on the forward strand.
GCATATCAAGAAGCTGATTAAACAGCAAGTACAGGTGCACCTTGTGCTGGGGACAATAAAAGGCCATTCTAAAATGTGCAGCTTTGTCACACAACACAATGCCACAGATGTCTCAAGTTTTTAGGGAGCGTGCAATTGACATGCTGACTGCAGGAATGTCCACCAGAGCTGTTGCCAGAGAATTGAATGTTCTTTCTCTACCATAAGCCGCCTCTAACGCCATCTTAGAGAATTTAGCAGTACGTTCAACCAGCCTCACAACCGGAGACCACATGTAACCACGCCAGCCCAGGACCTCCACATCCGGCTTCTTCACCTGCGGGATCATCTGAGACCAGCCACCCGGACAGCTGATGAAACGGAGGAGTATTTCTGACTTTATTGAAGCCCTTTTGTGGGGAAAAACGCATTCTGATTGGGTGGGTTTGGCTCCTGGCTGTGCCTATGTGAAATCCCAGGTTAGTTCCAGAACCTCATCAACTTGGTTCCCAGGTTAGTTCCAGAACCTCATCAACATGGTTCCCAGGTTAGTTCCAGAACCTCATCAACTTGGTTTCCAGGTTAGTTCCAGAACCTCAACAACTTGGTTCCCAGGTTAGTTCCAGAACCTCATCAACTTGGTTCCCAATCATGTGAAATCCGTAGTTTAGGGCCTAATAAATGTATTTCAATTGACTTATATGAACTGTAACTCAGTAAAATCGTTTAAATTGTTGCATTTTTGCGTTTCATATTTTTGTTCAGCATACAAAAGGGGCCTGTAGACTGTCCCCTCTCCTACTCTTTCTGTTGGCTCATCGGCATCACTGTTAACTGTTAGCCATATCATTGATGTCACGCCCTGACCTGAGATATCTCTGTTTTCTTTATATTTTGGTGAGGTCAGGGTGTGACTAGGGTGGGTACGTTAGTTTTTGTATTGTCTAGGGGTTTTTGTATGTCTAGGGGTTTTTGTATGTCTAGGGTTTTTGTAGGTCTAGGTGATTTGTATGTCTATGGTGGCCTGATATGGTTCCCAATCAGAGGCAGCTGTTTATCGTTGTCTCTGATTGGGGATCATATTTAGGTAGCCATTTTCCCTTTGGTGTTCGTGGGTTCTTGTCTTTGTGTAGTTGCCTGTCAGCACTCGTTTTGTATAGCTTCACGTGTTATTTTGGTTAGTTTGTTCAGTGTTCATTCTTTTAATAAATAAGAATGTACGCATACCACGCTGCGCCTTGGTCCGATTCATACGACGAACGTGACAATTGATTCATTCTTACCTGATCCATGTCTTCTCTCCCATAGAGAATCACCATGTTTCATCCGTACCCTCATGTGGACACAATAAGAACTTTGACCCTGCAAATCGTCAGACAGGAAACACCACAAAAGAGGTCTCTCTGATACTGACCTTTTTTAAATGAGCATTGACAAAGTCTAGTCAGCACATGCTTTTACTGAAAACTGACTGGGTATTGTATAGATTATTTGAGGTACAGTAGCAGTTTTGGGGATTATGGATGATGCTGTCCTTAACTGGATTTATGAATTATTTATGCATGTTTTCTTTCTGTAGGAAGTGGGAGAATATGCCATGACAGGACGAAAGAGAGGTTACTGTCTGATAATTAACAACTACAACTTCAAAAATTCTCCAAAACTCCTAAACAATAGAGAGGGAACACAGGTTGATGAAAGTAAGATATTGGTTACAGTTGAAGTTGGAAGTTTACATACACTTAGGTTGGAGTCATTAAAACTTGTTTTTCAACCCCTCCACAAATTTCTTGTTAACAAACTATAGTTTTGGCAAGTCGGTTAGGACATCTACTTTGTGCATGACACAAGTCATTTTTCCAACAATTGTTTACGGATAGATTATTTCACTTATATTCACTGTATCACAATTCCAGTGGGTCAGAAGTTTACATACACTAAGTAGACTGTGCCTTTAAACAGCATGGAAAATTCCAGAAAATGATGTCATGGCTTTAGAAGCTTCTGATAGGCTAATTGACATTACTTGAGTCAATTGGAGGTATAACTGTGGATGTATTTCAAGGCCTAACTTCAAACTCAGTGCCTCTTTGCTTGACATCATGCGAAAATCAAAATAAATCAGCCAAGACCTCAGAAGAAAATTGTAGACCTCCACAAGTCTGGTTCATCCTTAAGAGCAATTTCCAAACGCCTGAAGGTACCACATTCATCTGTACAAACAATAGTACGCAAGTATAAACACCATGGGACGACGCAGCCGTCATACCGCTCAGGAAGGAGACGCGTTCTGTCTCCTTGAGGTGAACGTACTTTGGTACGAAAAGTGAAAATCAATCCCAGAACAACAACAAAGGACCTTGTGAAGATGCTGGAGGAAACAGGTACAAAAGTATCTATATCCACAGTAAAACGGGTCCTATATTGACATAACCTGAAAGGCCGCTCAGCAAGCAAGAAGCCACTGCTCCAAAACCGCCATAAAAAAGCCAGACTACGGTTTGCAACTGCAGATGGGGACAAAGATCTTACTTTTTGGAGAAATGTCCTCTGGTCTGATGAAACAAAAATAGAACTGTTTGGCCATAATTACCATCCTTATGTTTGGAGGAAAAAGGGGGAGGCTTGCAAGCCGAAGAACACCATCCCAACCGTGAAGCATGGGTGTGGCAGCATCATGTTGTGGGGGTGCTTTGCTGCAGGAGGGACTGGTGCACTTCACAAAATAGATGGCATTATGAGGAAGGAAAATAATGTGGATATACTGAAGCAACATCTCAGGACATCAGTCAGGAAGTTAAAGCTTGGTCGCAAATGGGTCTTCCAAATGGACAATGACCCCAAGCATACTTCCAAAGTTGTGGCAAAATGGCTTAAGGACAACAAAGTCAAGGTATTGGAGTGGCCATCGCAAAGCCCTGACCTCAATCCCATAGATAATTTGTGGGCAGAACTGAAAAAACATTTGCGAGCAAGGAGGCCTACAAACCTGACTCAGTTACACCAGTTCTGTCAGGAGGAATGGGCCAAAATTCACCCAACTTATTGTGGGAAGCTTGTGGAAGGCTACCCAAAACGTTTGACCCAAGTTAAACAATTTAAAGGCAATGCTACCAAATACTTATTGAGTGTATGTAAACTTCTGACCCACTGGAAATGTGATGAAAGAAATAAAAGCTGAAATAAATAATTCTCTCTACTATTGTTCTGACATTTCACATTCTTAAAATAAAGTGATCCTAACTGACATAAGACAGGGAATTTTTACTAGGATTAAATGTCAGGAATTGTGAAAAACTGAGTTTAAATGTATTTGGCTAAGGTTTATGTAAACTTCTGACTTCAACTGTACATGTTATTCTTGAAATAGTGAAATACTTTTAATTTGTTTGTAGAACCAGGCCTAAATCACAATCCCCATGTACCTCTATGTGTTTGTATCTCAGGCAGTTTGGTGAGTGTGTTTGAGTGGCTGGGATTTGAAACGCAGATTGAGCCAGACTGCAGCCGGGAGCAGTTACTGTCTCTAGTTGCGGAGCTCCGCAGCCGTGACCACAGCCAGATGGACTGCCTGGTGTGCTGCGTTCTGAGCCACGGGCTGGAGGGATGTGTTTATGGGGTGGATGGGCTGAAGGTCAGAGTCAGGGAGCTCACAGAGCCCTTCTCTGGACTGGAGTGCAGCTCACTGAGGGGAAAGCCCAAACTGTTCTTTATCCAGGCCTGTCAGGGCATCAAGGAACAACAGCCAGTGTTCATCCAGTCCGATTGCCCAGGCGCTGATGGCTTTACTACCACCAGCTCTATCTGCACTGATGCAGTGGTACCCAGAGACTCCATTCCCTCTGATGCTGACTTCCTTCTGGGCATGGCCACCGTCCCTCACTTTGCCTCGTTCAGAGACAAGAGGCAGGGCACTTGGTTCATCCAGTCATTGTGCCAGAACCTCATCAACTTGGTTTCCAGGTTAGTTCCAGAACCTCATCAACTTGGTTTCCAGGTTAGTTCCAGAACCTCATCAACTTGGTTTCCAGGTTAGTTCCAGAACCTCATCAACTTGGTTCCCAGGTTAGTTCCAGAACCTCATCAACATGGTTCCCAGGTTAGTTCCAGAACCTCATCAACTTTGTTTCCAGGTTAGTTCCAGAACCTCATCAACTTGGTTTCCAGGTTAGTTCCAGAACCTCATCAACTTGGTTCCCAGGTTAGTTCCAGAACCTCATCAACTTGGTTCCCAGGTTAGTTCCAGAACCTCATCAACTTGGTTCCCAGGTTAGTTCCAGAACCTCATCAACATGGTTCCCAGGTTAGTTCCAGAACCTCATCAACATGGTTCCCAGGTTAGTTCCAGAACCTCATCAACTTGGTTCCCAGGTTAGTTCCAGAACCTCATCAACTTGGTTCCCAGGTTAGTTCCAGAACCTCATAAACTTGGTTCCCAGGTTAGTTCCAGAACCTCATCAACATTGTTCCCAGGTTAGTGCCAGAACCTCATCAACTTGCTTCCCAGGTTAGTTCCAGAACCTCATTAACATGGTTCCCAGGTTAGTGTCAGAACCTCATCAACATGGTTCCCAGGTTAGTACCAGAACCTCATCAACTTGGTTCCCAGGTTAGTGCCAGAACCTCAACATGGTTCCCAGGTTAGTGCCAGAACCTCATCAACTTGGTTTCCAGGTTGGTTCCAGAACCTCATCAACATGGTTCCCAGGTTAGTGCCAGAACCTCATCAACATGGTTCCCAGATTAGTTCCAGAACCTCATCAACATGGTTCCCAGGTTAGTTCCAGAACCTCATCAACATGGTTCCCAGGTTAGTGCCAGAACCTCATCAACTTGGTTCCCAGGTTAGTGCCAGAACCTCATCAACATGGTTCCCAGGTTAGTGCCAGAACCTCATCAACTTGGTTTCCAGGTTGGTTCCAGAACCTCATCAACATGGTTCCCAGGTTAGTTGCAGAACCTCATCAACATGGTTCCCAGATTAGTGCCAGAACCTCATCAACATGGTTCCCAGGTTGGTTCCAGAACCTCATCAACATGGTTCCCAGGTTAGTGCCAGAACCTCATCAACATGGTTCCCAGATTAGTGCCAGAACCTCATCAACATGGTTCCCAGGTTAGTGCCAGAACCTCATAAACTTGGTTCCCAGGTTAGTTCCAGAACCTCATCAACTTGGTTCCCAGGTTGGTTCCAGAACCTCATCAACTTGGTTCCCAGGTTAGTTCCAGAACCTCATCAACTTGGTTCCCAGGTTGGTTCCAGAACCTCATCAACTTGGTTCCCAGGTTGGTTCCAGAACCTCATCAACATGGTTCCCAGGTTAGTGCCAGATCCTCATCAACATGAGACCAGGTTAGTGCCAGAACCTCATCAACATGGTTCCCAGGTTAGTTCTAGAACCTCATCAACATGAGACCAGGTTAGTGCCAGAACCTCATCAACATGGTTCCCAGGTTAGTGCCAGAACCTCATCAACTTGGTTCCCAGGTTGGTTCCAGAACCTCATCAACATGGTTCCCAGGTTAGTGCTCAGATGTGCATGGTTTCTTTATATTGTGTCATTCTGACATCCTCTTTGAAAACATCAGTAAACACTGAACTATGACATACAGATGTCAGCGTATGGTTGGTAAATCATTATCAGATTGAATTTCCTCTCATTGTTCATTCTCTCCGTCCAGTGGGTATGACTTGCTGTCCATCCTGACCAAGGTGAACGATGATGTCAGCAGTAAGAGTGATAACCATGGCACCAGGAAGCAGATGCCCCAGCCTGCATACTCACTCAGGAAGAGGCTGGTCTTTCCCATCCCAAAAGACCCTCCTCCGAGACTACACCTCCCAGACTACACCTCCCCGACGACGTGAGCCACAAATATTGGCTTGAGAGCACTAGAGCAGAGGGGTTTAAATCTGGTCCTTATACTTTCCCACCAAATCAGGGACTGATTCAGACACTATATGTGTAGACTCATCAACAATATATACACCCTCTGGGATCACTCAGGTAGAAGGTGCAGGTTTACACTTGTTTTATACCTCGCTCTGTTTTATTTACAGTACCAGTCAAAAGTTTGGACACACCAACTCATTCCAGGGTTTTTTGTGTACTACATGATTCCATATCTGTTATTTCATAGTTTTGACGTCTTCACTGTCATTCTACAATGTGGAAAATAGTACAAATAAAGAAAAACCCTTGAATGAGTAGGTGTGTCCAAACTTTGACTGGTACTGTATATATCTACATTGTGACTTGCTACTTGTTCTTGTACTGAGGCTTAATGTGATTTTTCACCTTTGTGGTGCAGATGGTACCAGAAGGGGCCATTAGAACATTAGGAGAGTTTTAAACCATGTTTCACAATTTTCAGGCAGAGGAAGGAGGAGTGGTAATTCTGCCTAATCTGACTGGCATGTCAAAACATGTCACTGCTGTCAGAGTGGCAAGTAAAGACAAAATAACACACATAGTAGTCATCGCTCTACTCGGCTCTGCTCTGCTATCAATTTAGGTAGTCTTGTTTGTGCAAAGTTTAAATCTCACAGAGACTCGTAAATATTGAGGAGCTGTTTAATTTAACATAACCTTTTTGGAATGTTGGAGCTGGGGTTAAATCCTACACAGAGCAATAATTTCACAAACCCTGGAAATTATGTTTGTTTTCTCTCCTTTTATATTCTTTGTAGCCTACTGGTTACTACATGATTCCATATATGTTATTTCATAGTTTTGATGTCTTCACTATTATTCTACAATGTAGAAAATAGTAAAAATAAAGAAAAACCCTTGAATGAGTAGGTGTGTCCAAACCTTTGACAGGTACTGTATAAAAAAAAAATGGAATTCAGTAGAAATATATCCAAAGAACTGTAAATAGAAAATTGTAGGAAATGTTTTTAATGCTGCAATATGAAACCTTTTGACCAAATTCACATTAAATTTGAGTTATAGATCTGTCATTCTCATTGAAAGCAAGTCTATGAAGCAGTAGATCGGTTCTATGTGGACTATTTCTATGCTTAAAAAAATAAAATGTTTACATCGGTTTTGCACACCAGTTTCAAACACCTGAAAATACAATATTTTTGGTTATGGAAAATATATTTCACAGCAGTTTAGATGGTACAATGATTCTCTACACTATACTTGCTTGTTTTGTCACAAACTGAAATTAGGCGAACTATTTGAATTTTAGCAACCAGGAAATGGCAGAGTGATTTCTGCATACTGATTCTTTAAAGGGTATTTTTAAATGTTGTAAAGGAGAAGCAATAACAAGAGAACTGAAGAGCACTTATTATGCAACTTGTTTACCAGTTTTTTTTTTCTTCTTCTGTATTATAAAGTTCTTATCCCCTTGTACGTTGACTTCCTAAATCAATAAAGGCAATTTTCATTCAATGTTGATAAGTTTGTTGCGGTTGCTGTTACAACACATCAGTGTACTCCTTGGCACAACATGGCATGTCATACAACACATTTAAGACAAATTCTTTGACATATCAAGAATAAAACAAAGTGACGTTCAAACATTTATTGGTGTGGTCACGAGCACTATGGCTCTCTTGCTTCTTGCGTGACATGCCTCTTGGCCCAAGCCGGTGTGCGTTTTTCTCAAAGTCAGACATATGACAGGTCTGTCACAAGAAGAAGATTGCTCAAACCTGCTAGTGATGGCTGAGACTCCAGGTTTGAGCGGAGACTCCAATGACACTTGCTCTGCATGAAGAGGATATATAGAATACCAGTATTGTGACAACTATGTCCAGTTCCTGTTGTGTCTGGTGAAGAGCTGTTCTCAACAAACTGAAGGTTACATCCTCTATCAGATCACCAGCTAGTACCTAGAAAGCCCCACACACTCAGTAACTTCAGAGGTAAACTATCCTATTGTCCAAACCACCTATAAGTCAAATTCAGGTTAACAATTGGTAGCAAGAACACTCTGACCTGGATCTCCTCAAACCTGGTGAGGAGGTCTTCCATTTCTACATCAAAGGCCATTCTTTGGTTATCCTTTTCCTGATAACTTTTGTTCAACTGCTCACATGCTGTCAGGGCTGAGAAACATAATTTTTTAAATTAAATGTCAACACTGAAACTCAGGAACTGTATAATAACTGTACTTTCCCAACTGTGAATAACCTCAATGGTTTAATAGTTGAATAACCTTACAATGCATCATGGGATCCCTCTCCTGCTCCTCTTTCTAGCTGTTCTCTACGCATCACCTCAACGCTACTGTCCTCGAGCAGTAAGGGGGGAAAAAACATGTTTTTATTACCACAATAATTCAAACTTTCTTTGCAGTAAATTTTACATACAAAATGTGAAACACCAAGTTCTGACTGGTGCTATGTGCCAACAGGTGGCTAATTCACCTTGTACGTGCGGAACGAGCTCTGGAGGAAGTCATAATCCTCCTCCAGCAGGGATGGGAGGGTTTGAACGGTGAAAGTGGTCAGTTTGAAGTATTAGTTAGGATGCCACCAGCTGTTTCTTGTTTCATACCACGTCTGTCCTCTGCACAGCCCTTCTCCCCCTCCAGAGCCTTGGTGTAGTGGGTCACCAAAGAACTGATTTCAGATCTGAGGGGCTGCATCGGCAGCCTGTTATCAGAGGGAAGTGGGCACTAGGAATCACCTCGATGTCAAAGGACCTTATATTCCAATTTGACAGTCCCACATAAAAGTGATCTACAACAATGTAATAACAAAGTTGTCCAGGTAAAGCTATTCCAGGTAATTCATTAATTTTACAGCACACCTAGATGTGCTGTAAAAAAAAATAGACACTACTTCCCTTCCATCCAAAGTACATCTCTGCTAGCATTGGGGCATAAAGTATCTACTCCATCTCCAGTTGGTTGTTGCTGCTGCCTGACTCTGCCTCGTCCAACAGCTGTGAAACAGAGACATGATGACCTAAGAAAGAGACAGAGGTTCCCTTCACCTGACGATGTTGGAGAAACTATCTAGATATCGCACCGCACTGCAGTTGTGTTGGTTGGGTCGCCATTCATCCATCAGGAGGGCAGTCAGCTTCCCCACCTGCTCCGGCATGTCCTGCAAAACCCCCTGCCTAGAGAACACAAAGGCATGTATAGGCCAATCATGTATAGGCCTATTGGCTCCCGAGTGGCTCATTGGCACTGCACCTCAGTCATAGAGGTGTCACTACAGACCTTGGTTCGATTCCAGGCTGTATCATAACCGGCCGTGATTGGGAGTCCCATAGGGCGGCGCACAATTGGTCCAGCGTCTTCCGGGGTACATTTTTACATTTACATTTTAGTCATTTAGCAGACGCTCTTATCCAGAGCGACTTACAGTAGAGTGCATACATTTTATTACATTTTTACATACTGAGACAAGGATATCCCTACCGGCCAAACCCTCCCTAACCCGGACGACGCTATGCCAATTGTGCGTCGCCCCACGGACCTCCCGGTTGCGGCCGGCTGCGACAGAGCCTGTGCGCGAATCCAGCCCAGCCTGGGCGCGAACCCAGAGACTCTGGTGGCGCAGCTAGCACTGCGATGCAGTGCCCTAGACCACTGCGCCACCCGGGGGTAGGCCGTCCTTGTTAATAAGAATTTGTTCTTAACTGACTTGCCCAGTTAAATAAAGGTTAAATAAATACATAAAATGTATTGGTCAAGAACAGATTTTATGGACGGAATAAACCCATGTAAACTACCCATTTTAACTATATCAATGGTATTTGAATGAGTTTTGTGCTTTGAGTGATATACTGACTAGGGCAAGGGAAATTAAAAACTCTCACATCAAATCAAATCAAATTTATTTTATATAGCCCTTCGTACATCAGCTAATATCTCGAAGTGCTGTACAGAAACCCAGCCTAAAACCCCAAACAGCAAGCAATGCAGGTGTAGAAGGACATGTCCATAGTTTGGGAAACCCAGTTGCCTACAATGACACCCAAAATGTAAGGAGTATAAAGTATATTTTATCATTAAAAGTACTACTTAAGTAGTACTTTAAAGTATTTTTACTTAAGTTCTTTACACCACTGATTAAAACAATGATACTGTAGGAATAAAGCTGCAATCTCTTTCTAGAAAATGTAATCTCGTGCTCCTCATTACAACCAGTAGATGACAGTATTAACCTATTATCTGACCTACAACTGCGGAAGAAAAATATCTATTTGACCGGGTGAACCGGTTGTTGTTGATCAAGTTGTCGACTGATGGAATCGGCAATTCACCCAGCTAAATTCGCCGGTTTCTGCAACTGACAAATACATTTGTACAATATACCATTAGCGTCACGCGACATTAACGTCCCAGCAGCAACATTAAGACTTGCGGTTTTCCGATTTTGCCTTCAAAATAAAACTCTGCGGTAAAACGCTATTTGTATATTCATAGTGCAAAATGTTAAAATTATGTTAAAAAATTATAACTACATCAGGGAAGAATCTAAACTAAAGATAATTACTACTTCATACAAGATAAAGAATATTATAAAGTGGATCACATTGAGAAATTACTATGTTTTTAATATGTCATTGTATGTTATTAAGTACATGACTGGTGCTAAGCTTAAAAGTGTTTCTTGGTTCTTACAGATCCTATCACGGTTTTAATTGAATTCCAGTTTGCTCAAGAGGTATTCCTGGGTGATTATATGGCCTAGTGCATGGTGTAGGCAACTCCTGGTTCTGAAGTTCTGCAGGCACTTCATGTTTTTGATTGAACTGACCTGGAAGACCAGGTGTATTGAGTTTAATCACTGAACTGATCAATTAGCTCAGTTGGTCATGTGATTCACGAAGTTGGAACAAAATCCTTCAGTACCTCTGTGGCACTCCAGGAACAGGGTTGCCTACCCCTGGCCTAGTAGCTTACAGCCTCATGTATCTTATCTTAGTAACACCCTCTAGTGGTTTACAGCCTCGTGTATCTTATCTTAGTAACACCCTCTAGTGGCTTACAGCCTCGTGTATCTTACCTTAGTAACACCCTCTAGTGGCTTACAGCCTCGTGTATCTTACCTTAGTAACACCCTCTAGTGGCTTACAGCCTCGTGTATCTTACCTTAGTAACACCCTCTAGTGGCTTACAGCCTCGTGTATCTTACCTTAGTAACACCCTCTAGTGGCTTACAGCCTCGTGTATCTTACCTTAGTAACACCCTCTAGTGGTTTACAGCCTCGTGTATCTTATCTTAGTAACACCCTCTAGTGGTTTACAGCCTTGTGTATCTTATCTTGGTAACACCGTCTAGTGGCTTACAGCCTCATGTATCTTATCTTAGTAACACCCTCTAGTGGCTTACAGCCTCGTGTATCTTATCATAGTAACACCCTCTAGTGGCTTACAGCCTCGTGTATCTTATCTTAGTAACACCCTCTAGTGGCTTACAGCCTCGTGTATCTTATCATAGTAACACCCTCTAGTGGCTTACAGCCTCGTGTATCTTATCTTAGTAACACCCTCTAGTGGCTTACAGCCTCATGTATCTTATCTTAGTAACACCCTCTAGTGGCTTACAGCCTCGTGTATCTTACCTTAGTAACACCCTCTAGTGGCTTACAGCCTCGTGTATCTTACCTTAGTAACACCCTCTAGTGGCTTACAGCCTCGTGTATCTTACCTTAGTAACACCCTCTAGTGGCTTACAGCCTCGTGTATCTTATCTTAGTAACACCCTCTAGTGGTTTACAGCCTCGTGTATCTTATCTTAGTAACACCCTCTAGTGGCTTACAGCCTCGTGTATCTTACCTTAGTAACACCCTCTAGTGGTTTACAGCCTCGTGTATCTTACCTTAGTAACACCCTCTAGTGGCTTACAGCCTCGTGTATCTTATCATAGTAACACCCTCTAGTGGCTTACAGCCTCGTGTATCTTATCTTAGTAACACCCTCTAGTGGCTTACAGCCTCGTGTATCTTACCTTAGTAACACCCTCTAGTGGTTTACAGCCTCGTGTATCTTATCATAGTAACACCCTCTAGTGGCTTACAGCCTCGTGTATCTTATCTTAGTAACACCCTCTAGTGGCTTACAGCCTCGTGTATCTTATCTTAGTAACACCCTCTAGTGGTTTACAGCCTCGTGTATCTTACCTTAGTAACACCCTCTAGTGGCTTACAGCCTCGTGTATCTTATCATAGTAACACCCTCTAGTGGCTTACAGCCTCGTGTATCTTATCTTAGTAACACCCTCTAGTGGTTTACAGCCTCGTGTATCTTACCTTAGTAACACCCTCTAGTGGTTTACAGCCTCGTGTATCTTACCTTAGTAACACCCTCTAGTGGCTTACAGCCTCGTGTATCTTATCATAGTAACACCCTCTAGTGGCTTACAGCCTCGTGTATCTTATCTTAGTAACACCCTCTAGTGGCTTACAGCCTCGTGTATCTTATCTTAGTAACACCCTCTAGTGGTTTACAGCCTCGTGTATCTTACCCTTAGTAACACCCTCTAGTGGTTTACAGCCTCGTGTATCTTATCTTAGTAACACCCTCTAGTGGTTTACAGCCTCGTGTATCTTATCTTAGTAACACCCTCTAGTGGCTTACAGCCTCATGTATCTTATCTTAGTAACACCCTCTAGTGGTTTACAGCCTCGTGTATCTTACCTTAGTAACACCCTCTAGTGGTTTACAGCCTCGTGTATCTTATCTTAGTAACACCCTCTAGTGGTTTACAGCCTCGTGTATCTTATCTTAGTAACACCCTCTAGTGGTTTACAGCCTCGTGTATCTTACCTTAGTAACACCCTCTAGTGGTTTACAGCCTCGTGTATCTTACCTTAGTAACACCCTCTAGTGGTTTACAGCCTCGTGTATCTTACCTTAGTAACACCCTCTAGTGGCTTACAGCCTCGTGTATCTTATCTTAGTAACACCCTCTAGTGGTTTACAGCCTCGTGTATCTTACCTTAGTAACACCCTCTAGTGGTTTACAGCCTCGTGTATCTTACCTTAGTAACACCCTCTAGTGGCTTACAGCCTTGTGTATCTTATCTTAGTAACACCCTCTAGTGGCTTACAGCCTCGTGTATCTTATCTTAGTAACACCCTCTAGTGGCTTACAGCCTCGTGTATCTTATCATAGTAACACCCTCTAGTGGTTTACAGCCTCGTGTATCTTATCATAGTAACACCCTCTAGTGGTTTACAGCCTCGTGTATCTTATCATAGTAACACCCTCTAGTGGCTTACAGCCTCGTGTATCTTATCTTAGTAACACCCTCTAGTGGTTTACAGCCTCGTGTATCTTATCTTAGTAACACCCTCTAGTGGCTTACAGCCTCGTGTATCTTATCATAGTAACACCCTCTAGTGGTTTACAGCCTCGTGTATCTTATCTTAGTAACACCCTCTAGTGGTTTACAGCCTCGTGTATCTTACCTTAGTAACACCCTCTAGTGGTTTACAGCCTCGTGTATCTTATCTTAGTAACACCCTCTAGTGGTTTACAGCCTCGTGTATCTTACCTTAGTAACACCCTCTAGTGGTTTACAGCCTCGTGTATCTTATCTTAGTAACACCCTCTAGTGGTTTACAGCCTCGTGTATCTTATCTTAGTAACACCCTCTAGTGGCTTACAGCCTTGTGTAAAGGTATTGGCCGATGCTTTCTGCAGAAATGTCCCTTATTTCTACTATCAGTTGTTTTGTTGTCTGGCCATACACTGCCTGGGCATAACACATCCTGGAAAGGTTTACACTGTGAATGTAGAGCAGATCATTTGCTAAGCAACTTCCGGGTAGAATTTCCTGAACAAAATGTTCAACAATGTCCTTTTACACCACCGTAATGAAGTTGTTCTTCAACCATGGATTGTGGAAATGTTAATTATTTCAATGCTTAAAACTGGGAAATAGCCTTTGTGAAGTGAGAAGACGGTTTCCCTTGATCAGCTCTAAGTATTATCCTATGGCGTTCAGAAAATATGTCAATATGTAAACCATATACAGTGATATGCATTCAATCAATCAATCAATCAATCAAATGTATCTATAAAGCCCTTCTTACATCAGCTGATGTCACAAAGTGCTGTACAGAAACCCAGCCTAAAACTCCAAACAGCAAGCAATGCAGGTGTAGAAGCACGGAATTGTGCTTCCACATTGTACTAACATCAAGGCGGTGACCCGTTCCTGTAGGTTCATGCTCTACAACATTCGCAGAGTACGACCCTGCCTCACACAGGAAGCGGCGCAGGTCCTAATCCAGGCACTTGTCATCTCCCGTCTGGACTACTGCAACTCGCTGTTGGCTGGGCTCCCTGCCTGTGCCATTAAACCCCTACAACTCATCCAGAACGCCGCAGCCCGTCTGGTGTTCAACCTTCCCAAGTTCTCTCACGTCACCCCGCTCCTCCGCTCTCTCCACTGGCTTCCAGTTGAAGCTCGCATCCGCTACAAGACCATGGTGCTTGCCTACGGAGCTGTGAGGGGAACGGCACCTCCGTACCTTCAGGCTCTGATCAGGCCCTACACCCAAACAAGGGCACTGCGTTCATCCACCTCTGGCCTGCTCGCCTCCCTACCTCTGAGGAAGTACAGTTCCCGCTCAGCCCAGTCAAAACTGTTCGCTGCTCTGGCACCCCAATGGTGGAACAAACTCCCTCACGACGCCAGGACAGCGGAGTCAATCACCACCTTCCGGAAACACCTGAAACACCACCTCTTTAAGGAATACCTAGGATAGGATAAAGTAATCCTTCTAACCCCCCCCCCCCCCTTAAAAGAGTTAGATGCACTATTGTAAAGTGGATGTTCCACTGGATATCATAAGGTGAATGCACCAACTTGTAAGTCACTCTGGATAAGAGCGTCTGCTAAATGACTTAAATGTAAAATGTAAATGTAAATGTGGCCAATGGGATGGGTTGAGTAACAGGCCAGCAACACTCTGTATAATTCAGAGCCACATGAAATGACACCATATATACATTATACAGACCATATTGAGTATTCACAACAACACTTTTCCTTAGCACCTAGAATAGATTTTACTCTTTAAACTAATATGTATTTCATATACAGTGATTTGCATTGAGGGCATTTATTTGACCTTGGAGCATGTTTTAAAACCCACATTTAATTAAAATGTCACTGAAATATTAACAAATATTAATCACTGTTAATGTTTGGACAATTATTTTTCATATATCATGAATAAATACAAGTTATTGACATTTTTTTGCTATTACGTGGGGGACTTTTATTTGGAAGATTTCTGAAATTCCGTGACCCGGAAGTACTTTGTTAGGGTTGCCGATGAGATTTTGATCAATATACCCAACAGTTTTATTAAGTAGATATTATTAGCCATGTCTCAAGACGGATTTCAACCTACACTTATAAGGACCACGCACAATAACAACACGAGGTCTGTCATGCTACTAGCTAGCTACATCCATTTGATGCTCGACGTTAGCTAGTACGCTAACCCTAGATAGCTACCTGGTATAATTGTTAATAGGAATGCCCAACTACCTAGCCACACTGTGCTTATCGCACCTTGTACTGTCATTAGTTGCTGAATAATACAACAAACACAGCTATACCATTGAATCTAATGCAGTGACACTAATGACTGTTCATCATGCCTTTTACGCAGCTCGAGTATTCAACAACCACAGGCACCGTGCCCTGGTAAAACACCCATACAAGTTCTACATGAATATGGAACAAAAATTGGTAACCTTCCCGTGTACGTGATGGAAAAGGCTGAAGGGGAGGCGCACCAACCCAGCTTTATCTTCAACGTTACAATAGGAGATGTGTCCTGCACAGGTGAGTGAGTCATCTTGCAACGTAGATCGCTAGCCATGTTCGTTACACTACTTTTACAGTAGCTAGAGGATTAGGGGGCTTGTATAAACAAGATGGGCATCACCTTTATGTTGTCTGCCTCATTTTCAATACTTTGCATAATGTCATTCCGTTGCTGTATCCCAGGTCAAGGAGCCAGTAAAAAAGCCGCCAAACATCAGGCCGCTGAGTCTGCCCTGAACCTTCTGGAAATAGATCCTGGAACACAGTGAGTTAACATGGACGATATCTGACATGAGCATTTATGAAAACAAGTAGCATTTGCAACCATTATGGCCACCAGTAACATTCACATTTTTTTTAACGTCTGATTTCCCCTACTGCAGCCTTCACATAAAGAAGGAGAGTAATGGCAACCCAGCAAAGCCTAACGACCAACCCAACTCAGTGGGGAAACTGCAGGTGTTTTTTGTTATTGCCCTTTTGTAAGACAATAGGGCTGTGTACTGTTGCATGGCTGTAATCGTAGTAACACATGTGTGTTGTCATTGAGACCTTTCAGGGTAACAGATGAAAAATAGTCCACACACATGATTATGAATAGATTGCTTGTTTTCACATCTTTGCTAATATGGATTCCTCCCCAAAGGAGCTGGCCCTGCAGCGGGGGTGGCGCCTCCCTGAATACACTGTTTTCACAGAGGCAGGCCCACCTCACAAGAGAGAGTTCACTGTTACCTGCAGAATGGAGTCACTCACAGAGACTGGTATGGTGATTCCACTGTTGTTCTTTATAAATGTTTTATCATTGCATTGAAATAACATATTAGAGTTGTGTTTTTTGGGGGGGGATTGGTGGATTATTTAAACACATTCTACCTTCGGGAAGTGTTCAATTGAGTCATTCATAGTGCTGTATGTCATCAAACTGATAGCAACGGGAAATTCCAAGAAGGTGGCTAAAAAGGCAGGTGCTGAGAAGATGTTGGCAAAACTTCTAAATGTGTCTGGTTGTCCTGAAATCACATGGGTATGTAAAATATTTCCTCTATTTGGCCTCTCCACCAAGAATAATAAAACATATTTAGGGCATTTTGTCATCTAGAATGTATGTAATGTGTATTGTTTGACCAACTCATTCCAGATCCCAAAGCCCGGTGTCCGATTGGAGAACTTGCGTAACTCCTCAGCAGAGAAGATGTCTCTCCTGAGAAGGAACCCAGTCAGTATTCCCAACACAGACTACATCCAGATGATGCTGGAGCTGTCCCAAGAGCAGGGCTTCGAAGTCACATACTTTGACATTGGTGAGTAGAGTTCATCTCTTAATTTTACTGAAATCAACTCATAGATGTGAACTTTTGTCTGTTTTCAAGAATGGCTAAACAGGGGCCTATTCCAGGTGTATTGTACAGTGTGTCTGTCGTTTGCTTGGCAGATGAGCTGACAGTGAACGGGCAGTACCAGTGCCTGGCAGAGCTGTCCACCTCACCCGTCACCGTATGCCACGGCACGGGCATCTCCTGCGGCAACGCACACAACGACGCCGCACACAACGCTCTCCAGTACATCAAGATCATGGCTTCCATCAAATGAGCGATCGTAGTAAACGGCACAGATGTTTTTTTAAGGAAAAACAATATTTAATCTCAACTGAAAGGTGTCGCTATCCTCCATCTACCACTGTTTTCACTCCTTACCCCAGTGTTCACTTTGTGTGGAATTGGTGAATATTGAAGGCAGTATCAATAGAAATCATGCCATTCAGACAAATCTACCTAGTTGATGTTTTTTTTACAGTGACAGGAAACACAGTTCATCACCTGTGGTGTCTGTCGGCCATTTTAAAATTAGTTTAAGAAAAAGATCAGCGGTTCACAGTGAAAGCTAATCCTGTGGAGTTTATGTACTATGGAAAAACAAGGACAAGGGAATAGAATGGACATTAGTCTTGAAAGGCCTTGCTGCCATAATGTTGACATGTTGAGAACAGTCTCCACCCTATCCCATTGTTGACATAAGTCTCCATCCTATCCCATTGTTGACATGTTGAGAACAGTCTCCATCCTATCCCATTGTTGACATGTTGAGAACAGTCTCCATCCTATCCCATTGTTGACATGTTGAGAACAGTCTCCGCCCTATCCCATTGTTGACATGTTGAGAACAGTCTCCACCCTATCCCATTGTTGACATGTTGAGAACAGTCTCCACCCTATCCCATTGTTGACATGTTGAGAACAGTCTCCGCCCTATCCCATTGTTGACATGTTGAGAACAGTCTCCATCCTATCCCATTGTTGACATGTTGAGAACAGTCTCCACCCTATCCCATTGTTGACATGTTGAGAACAGTCTCCACCCTATCCCATTGTTGACATGTTGAGAACAGTCTCCACCCTATCCCATTGTTGACATGTTGAGAACAGTCTCCACCCTATCCCATTGTTGACATGTTGAGAACAGTCTCCGCCCTATCCCATTGTTGACATGTTGAGAACAGTCTCCATCCTATCCCATTGTTTACATGTTGAGAACAGTCCACCCTATCCCATTGTTGACATGTTGAGAACAGTCTCCGCCCTATCCCATTGTTGACATGTTGAGAACAGTCTCCACCCTATCCCATTGTTGACATGTTGAGAACAGTCCACCCTATCCCATTGTTGACATGTTGAGAACAGTCTCCGCCCTATCCCATTGTTGACATGTTGAGAACAGTCTCCGCCCTATCCCATTGTTGACATGTTGAGAACAGTCTCCGCCCTATCCCATTGTTGACATGTTGAGAACAGTCTCCATCCTATCCCATTGTTGACATGTTGAGAACAGTCTCCACCCTATCCCATTGTTGACATGTTGAGAACAGTCTCCACCCTATCCCATTGTTGACATGTTGAGAACTGTCTCCACCCTATCCCATTGTTGACATGTTGAGAACAGTCTCCACCCTATCCCATTGTTGACATGTTGAGAACAGTCTCCATCCTATCCCATTGTTGACATGTTGAGAACAGTCTCCACCCTATCCCATTGTTGACATGTTGAGAACAGTCTCCACCCTATCCCATTGTTGACATGTTGAGAACAGTCTCCGCCCTATCCCATTGTTGACATGTTGAGAACAGTCTCCATCCTATCCCATTGTTGACATGTTGAGAACAGTCTCCACCCTATCCCATTGTTGACATGTTGAGAACAGTCTCCACCCTATCCCATTGTTGACATGTTGAGAACAGTCTCCGCCCTATCCCATTGTTGACATGTTGAGAACAGTCTCCATCCTATCCCATTGTTGACATGTTGAGAACAGTCTCCACCCTATCCCATTGTTGACATGTTGAGAACAGTCTCCACCCTATCCCATTGTTGACATGTTGAGAACTGTCTCCACCCTATCCCATTGTTGACATGTTGAGAACAGTCTCCACCCTATCCCATTGTTGACATGTTGAGAACAGTCTCCACCCTATCCCATTGTTGACATGTTGAGAACAGTCTCCACCCTATCCCATTGTTGACATGTTGAGAACTGTCTCCACCCTATCCCATTGTTGACATGTTGAGAACAGTCTCCACCCTATCCCATTGTTGACATGTTGAGAACTGTCTCCACCCTATCCCATTGTTGACATGTTGAGAACAGTCTCCACCCTATCCCATTGTTGACATGTTGAGAACAGTCTCCACCCTATCCCATTGTTGACATGTTGAGAACAGTCTCCACCCTATCCCATTGTTGACATGTTGAGAACAGTCTCCACCCTATCCCATTGTTGACATGTTGAGAACAGTCTCCACCCTATCCCATTGTTGACATGTTGAGAACAGTCTCCGCCCTATCCCATTGTTGACATGTTGAGAACAGTCTCCGCCCTATCCCATTGTTGACATGTTGAGAACAGTCTCCATCCTATCCCATTGTTGACATGTTGAGAACAGTCTCCACCCTATCCCATTGTTGACATGTTGAGAACAGTCTCCATCCTATCCCATTGTCGTTGTTTTTCTATACATGCAATAGTGTATTGAATGATAAATGTAAAACTTTGTGCACTGAACAAAATTAGTGAGAGAACTCGTTTTGCCTCGTTTACTCATAAGCCTATGATAAAAAAAGGAATTTATCAATGAATTTGATGAAACACTAACGTAAGTCTGCCCCTCATTTTTCACATAGGGATATTTTCTAAATAATGAAGCAGATTGACAAAGGTCAGTTTGATAAATTAAGTAGGAACAAACTAAATATTCATTACACATTGGTATTTTGTTTGTACATTATCTTTGCTTGATTTAATTGGTTATCATTCCTCTTTGCCAAGTCAAGATTCAATTACATTACTGTGAAACACTTTTCCATTGTGTATATTAATGACATGGTCCATCATCACTTTTAGTTAGATTTTAGAGTAAAGTTTGAGCTTTGGTTAACACCATTATATTAGTTTATTTTTTATTGTATTTGATTCCGTCAAACAGGACTCTTGTTTTGTGTAACTACCACACGTCTTAACAAGACCAAGAGCAGGTTTTAATTTTGTGTCAAAACAAAAACAACTGCTCAATTGGGCTCCGGAGTGGCGCAGTGGTCTAAGGCACTGCATCTCAGTGCTAGAGGCGTCACTACAGACCCTGGTTCGATTCCAGGCTGTATCACAACCGGCCGTGATTGGGAGTCCCATAGAGCGGCGCGCTATTGGCCCAGCGTCGTCCGGGTTTGGCCGGGTTAGGCCATCATTGTAAATAAGAATGTGTTCTTAACGGACTTGCCTAGTTAAATAAAAATAAAAATTAATTAGAAAATGTAACATTTGCCTTGTTTAGGTTGAATTGTGCTTACATCATATGAGATTATATAAATCTACATGTCTAGAATATGAAAATATGTATTTCTTTTTGTAAAATGTATATTTAAGTTAACGGTAGCAAGATTGCATACTCAGAAACATCGGGACAACTCCTGTCTTAGACTTCAAGACCGCCATTTTGTTGTCTTCGCTCTACAAAGAGACAATAATTGGAATCTTGGTAGCTTTGATGTTGCTGACTAAGAAGGTAGTCACCCTGTTGTGATTGGTGACGTCATCTTTCTCGGTCTACCTGTAATGTAGCCTAGTTATGTCAGCTGTGTATGAAGTCATTTTGCTGTGTGTGTGTGTGTGTGTGTTTTGAAGGCTTTAAGTTTGTGCTGGTTGAAATGTTATGCTAATGACGGGATGATATTTACTACCGGATTCCACCTTGTCCTGAGTTTGTCACAAAGCCTAGATTGGGTGGTTTAATAACATTTTGGTTTCCTTTAACAAGGTGTGTATTGTATGTAATGTTTTTGGTAGACTCATCCCAAACGTGTGCTGTGTACCTGACCACATTAATACACAACTATTACATGTGAAGTGGGACAGATTTATGTTAAATAAATCTACTTGACATCGATCTCATTCTTAATTTGTCCCCTTTTTAAACAATCATGAAAAATAGATTTTTTTTTTTTTTTTTTTACCTCAGATTTGAACCACTACTGTAGACTGACTATATAGACTAGCCTGATTTGTAGGAGAGTGAACACAGTGAACTCTGTACTTTGGTTTCTGTGACTAATAATTCAGTCCTCTCTACAGTCTCTTGGTATGGGTCAACATGGCAGCAGCAGCACTGATGAAAAACCCCAAATAGTCCACAAAATATTCTTGCAATCCAAATCAAATCTTATTGGTCACATACACATGGTTAGCAGATGTTAATGCGAGTGTAGCAAAATGCTTGTGCTTCTAGTTCCGACAATGCAGTAATAACCAACAAGTAATCTAACCTAACAATTCCACAACTACTACCTTTTACACACAAGTGTAAAGGGATAAAGAATATGTACATAGAGATATATGAATGAGTGATGGTACAGAACGGCATAGGCAAGATGCCGTAGATGGTATAGAGTACAGTATATACATATGAGATGAGTAATGTAGGGTATATAAACATAAAGTGGCATAGTTTAAAGTGGCTAGTGATACATGTATTACATAAAGATGGCAAAATGCAGCAGATGATATAGAGTACAGTATATACATATGAGATGAGTAATGTAGGGTATGTAAACATTATATTAAGTGGCATTGTTTAAAGTGGCTAGTGATACATTTTTACATAATTTCCATCAATTCCCATTATTAAAGTGGCTGGAGTTGAGTCAGTATGTTGGCAGCGGCCACTAAATGTTAGTGGTGGCTGTTTAACAGTCTGATGGCCTTGAGATAGAAGCTGTTTTTCAGTCTCTCGGTCCCTGCTTTGATGCACCTGTACTGACCTAGCCTTCTGGATGATAGCGGGGTGAACAGGCAGTGGCTCGGGTGGTTGTTGTCCTTGATGATCTTTATGGCCTTCCTGTGACATCGGGTGGTGTAGGTGTCCTGGAGGGCAGGTAGTTTGCCCCCGGTGATGCGTTGTGCAGACCTCACTACCCTCTGGAGAGCCTTACGGTTGTGGGCGGAGCAGTTGCCGCACCAGGCGGTGATACAGCCCGACAGGATGCTCTCAATTGTGCATCTGTAGAAGTTTGTGAGTGCTTTTGGTGACAAGCCGAATTTCTTCAGCCTCCTGAGGTTGAAGAGGCGCTGCTGCGCATTCTTCACAACGCTGTCTGTGTGGGTGGACCAATTCAGTTTGTCCGTGATGTGTACGCCGAGGAACTTAAAACTTTCTACCTTCTCCACTACTGTCCCGTCGATGTGGATAGGGGGGTGCTCCCTCAATCCGGTGTAATAATTCCTTCACTTGTTTTTGAAAGTCACTGGCAACCTAGTCCATTACTGCTATCTACTGTGCAGGAGACTCAGAGTATGATGTTATTACAAGAACTATTCTAGTAACTACTTCACCAACCTCGGTAATGCTTGGCTGAAACTACTTCACTAACCTCGGTAATGCTTGGCTGAAACTACTTCACTAACCTCGGTAATGCTTGGCTGAAACTACTTCACTAACCTCGGTAATGCTTGGCTGAAACTACTTCTCCAACCTCGGTAATGCTTGGCTGAAACTACTTCTCCAACCTCGGTAATGCTTGGCTGAAACTACTTCACTAACCTCGGTAATGCTTGGCTGAAACTACTTCTCCAACCTCGGTAATGCTTGGCTGAAACTACTTCTCCAACCTCGGTAATGCTTGGCTGAAACTACTTCTCCAACCTCGGTAATGCTTGGCTGAAACTACTTCACTAACCTCGGTAATGCTTGGCTGAAACTACTTCACTAACCTCGGTAATGCTTGGCTGAAACTACTTCACTAACCTCGGTAATGCTTGGCTGAAACTACTTCACTAACCTCGGTAATGCTTGGCTGAAACTACTTCACTAACCTCGGTAATGCTTGGCTGAAACTACTTCACTAACCTCGGTAATGCTTGGCTGAAACTACTTCACTAACCTCGGTAATGCTTGGCTGAAACTACTTCTCCAACCTCGGTAATGCTTGGCTGAAACTACTTCTCCAACCTCGGTAATGCTTGGCTGAAACTACTTCACTAACCTCGGTAATGCTTGGCTGAAACTACTTCACTAACCTCGGTAATGCTTGGCTGAAACTACTTCTCCAACCTCGGTAATGCTTGGCTGAAACTACTTCTCCAACCTCGGTAATGCTTGGCTGAAACTACTTCTCCAACCTTGGTAATGCTTGGCTGAAACTACTTCTCCAACCTCGGTAATGCTTGGCTGAAACTACTTCACTAACCTCGGTAATGCTTGGCTGAAACTACTTCACTAACCTCGGTAATGCTTGGCTGAAACTACTTCACTAACCTCGGTAATGCTTGGCTGAAACTACTTCTCCAACCTCGGTAATGCTTGGCTGAAACTACTTCACTAACCTCGGTAATGCTTGGCTGAAACTACTTCACTAACCTCGGTAATGCTTGGCTGAAACTACTTCACTAACCTCGGTAATGCTTGGCTGAAACTACTTCTCCAACCTCGGTAATGCTTGGCTGAAACTACTTCTCCAACCTCGGTAATGCTTGGCTGAAACTACTTCACTAACCTCGGTAATGCTTGGCTGAAACTACTTCACTAACCTCGGTAATGCTTGGCTGAAACTACTTCTCCAACCTCGGTAATGCTTGGCTGAAACTACTTCACTAACCTCGGTAATGCTTGGCTGAAACTACTTCACTAACCTCGGTAATGCTTGGCTGAAACTACTTCTCCAACCTCGGTAATGCTTGGCTGAAACTACTTCACTAACCTCGGTAATGCTTGGCTGAAACTACTTCTCCAACCTCGGTAATGCTTGGCTGAAACTACTTCACTAACCTCGGTAATGCTTGGCTGAAACTACTTCTCCAACCTCGGTAATGCTTGGCTGAAACTACTTCTCCAACCTCGGTAATAACTACTTCTCCAACCTCGGTAATGCTTGGCTGAAGTTTGGAGGATCAACACTCAAGGCAGCACAGTGTGAGACAGACTCCTCGGTTTTATTTATTTTGTATTAGAACAAGCACTATGATAGCAGCAGCGTACAGTGGTCATGGAAAGATATGTACTTAGACAATTGCACTTTAGAAGGTACCCATTAGAAAATGGATTTAAAGAACTCCGCTGAAACAGTGTGTAATGTTTACATGTCAGTTCGAAACTCAAAAGAAAAAGTCCAATAGAGGAAATAAAATCTTTCATAAGGCATTTGCAACATTCATTGGCAGGCTATGTCATTTAAACATGCAGATACATACACATTGTAACCCATTAACTACTCAGGAAGTTTCATTGTTCTACTGTGATGAAACAAGTCTTAGTTATTTTCTACAAGGTCTCTCTCTCTCTCTCTGAAAACAATGTATTCATCTGGAACATCACAGAGTACATGATCCTCCTCAAATATCCTGATGAACTAAGTATTATGTTGAAGTTTGATAGTAAGGTCTTTGCATCAGTCCAATCCAAAAGAGGAGACAGGAATATTCTGCTGTTTACATGTAGTGTACTGGGCTGACAGTATGATACTGACAATAACAGTGATCACAAATGAGGGGTTGACTGCACAGAAAATTTGAATTTCTAGACGATTTATGGGAAATGTCATTGTCCCCGCCTACATCGTAACAAGATTTCAGACACATTCAGAACACTTCTATTCCCCAACATTATTTAGTACATAATACAATGTGGGGAACAGTACTCAGTGGGGAAAGTGGTTGATTGGATTTGAAATGGTTTCCTTATCTGACTTGTATGGGGTTTCTTATCAATATTGTGTGCGTGGCGTTAATCAAATGTATTAAGGCACAGCAAGTGGAATTGACGCTGACAAACAAATCGATTTCTGAATACATGACTACAATATGATATTGTAGTCATATCTATCGTTTTTCTGTCTAATCTGCAGTACTGGACATTACACACAAAAGAATGGTTTGACTTTATAGTTGAATGTTTCCATTCTAAATATTTCTAACGTAGAACCACTTTCCTTGTTTCAATTTACGGCTTCACTAAGACAAAACAATGAACAAATCAATATAATCCAAATGTACAATGTATTGTTACAGATTCTGTGGTAATCTAACACACTTTGTGTATGGACTGCTACACACAGTAGTGCCAAAGGGAAGGGGGACATCAACTATACATTAAAGCTGTTTGGCAGTAATAATCTAAACCCTTTTAAAATTGTATTGGTGAATGGTTAAGGACAGCATCATAGCAGTAAATTCTAGGAACTGGACACTTGTTTAAAGGATAATCAAATATCATAATAGCTTTTTCTCTGTGTGGTAACTACATAATAAAAACACCATAACTAGAATGAATTTATATTTTTCTATAATTAAAAAACACTTGTCTTTGGCTTTAACATCAACATTTTGTCACGTTAAAGGATTTGCAAAAGCAAGAAAGTTCTGAACGTTGTAAAATAACTTTGGCCCTTGGCCTCTTTACATAACAGAAATTAATATGTCTATGTGAATCTGTTATGTATTATCAAAGAACTGACAAATAGGTTTCCCTAGTGTTTCACAATACACTTGTATGTGGGGGTATCTAGTCAGTCAGTCTGGTGTACTGTAGTTGTATAAGTGGGGGTATCTAGTCAGTATGTCTGGTGTACTGTAGTTGTATAAATGGGGGTATCCAGTCAGTCAGTCTGGTGTAGTTGTGTAAATTGGGATAACTAGTCAATCTGGTGTAGTTGAATAAGTGGAGGTAGTCAGTGTTGTGTAGTTGTATAAGTGGGGGTATCTAGTCATATCACCATATCAGATGTCTTGGGTGTTGGCATGTCGTTATAGTTCTACTGCAGGCTAGGATTCTCACTATAACACTCAGACAACAACACGGATCAATTGTATTACAGGAAATGAAAGAACATTCAAATTATATTAATACTTTTTTTTCTCTTTCTTAAACGATCAAAAATAATTTTCGTGTGAGCTGAATAACAGAAAGCAGTATTGTCTATACATGTCAAAGTTAATTACAAGGAAGTATTGTCTGTAGCTTAAACAGTTGTGATGAGTGACGAAAGTGGTGTGCTGCATGAAGGCTCGAAAAGGAAGTCGCTTCCCAGTGCTTATGTATCAGCTGTTGGGCCAGTCTCCCTCAACTAGCCAAACTGGAACTAAACGTCTCAACTCAAGGGGTTTTGTCTTTGGGAGTTGCTGAGAAAACGTCTCGGCATACAGCAATGTCCTTCACCAAAACCAGTGATTAAAACAAATTAAAGACATGTTCCGGAACTTTGGCGACTAATAAGTATATATTTTTTTAAACCTCTCGCTTTGGGCTGGATGTGTCAATAGCCACGTTTATACCTGTTAATAACATGCGCCCTTTGTCCTGCTCTTGTCCTCATTCTGATTGTGCCACATTTATAGACAGGTGTAGATCAATAAAAGACGCATTGTGAACTGAGTTTGATCAGATCTTACAATTGCATACTGGCAAGATCAGGACCAGATCAGGACGAAGGACGCATGTAAGTGGCAGGTATAAACGGGGCTAATGTATAGTTCATACATGCATAATCTATGAGCAGAATTACGGTTTTACCTCAATTAGACACAAAATCCCTAGTTTGAAAGTGACTGTTTTTCTGGAAGCTGAGCTGCACCATTTCCCCTACATTTTCCCCCACATGGTCCAGCCCCCTAGAAATTCGAGTTCAACCAATGAGCTTCAACCATTTGAGTGACAGCTAACAAGAGGCACATCATGCACACACAGCAGAGAGAGAGACAGAGCAATGAGGTGGTGCACAAATCTGCACATATGTGATGTAGTATGCAATTTTCCACTTTTTTGGCTCGTGAGTGCTACTTTCAGAACGACTGGCTAAAAACTATACAAAACTACCAGAGAATCTCTTTAACTTTCACGAAAAATGTGTGACCCAATAGAGAATACAGCTATGATACAGACTGAACTAATGCAAATGGCTAATTCAGAAAGAAATAAGAGCAATCTTCCAATATTGTATATTAGTTACATTTTCGCTCAATTCTATGATGTTGAAGATATTTTACAAAAACTTCAGACTTCTTTATTTTCTTTTTGTTTTTAAAACAAATAATGTTAGTCTATATAGGATATGCCAATGAAAGCTGCACTCTAAACATGCATGACACATACATTAGTAGGTAGTCAAAGGCCTAATCCAAACACTAGTCTAAAGCGGTTGCTTTCAGAACAAACACTAGTCTAAATCAAACCGCTTTCAGAACAAACACTAGTCTAAATTAAACCGCTTTCAGAACAAAACACTAGTCTAAATCAAACCGCTTTCAGAACAAAACACTAGTCTAAATCAAACCGCTTTCAGAACAAAACACTAGTCTAAATCAAACCGCTTTCAGAACAAAACACTAGTCTAAATCAAACCACTTTCAGAACAAAACACTAGTCTAAATCAAACCGCTTTCAGAACAAACACTAGTCTAAATCAAACCGCTTTCAGAACAAAACACTAGTCTAAATCAAACCGCTTTTAGAACAAAACACTAGTCTAAATCAAACCGCTTTCAGAACAAAACACTAGTCTAAATCAAACCGCTTTCAGAACAAAACACTAGTCTAAATCAAACCGCTTTCAGAGCAAAACACTAGTCTAAATCAAACCGCTTTCAGAACAAACACTAGTCTAAATCCAACCGCTTTCAGAACAAAACACTAGTCTAAATCCAACCGCTTTCAGAACAAAACACTAGTCTAAATCAAACCGCTTTCAGAACAAAACACTAGTCTAAATCAAACCGCTTTCAGAACAAACACTAGTCTAAATCAAACCGCTTTCAGAACAAAACACTAGTCTAAATCAAACCGCTTTCAGAACAAAACACTAGTCTAAATCAAACCGCTTTCAGAACAAAACACTAGTCTAAATCAAACCGCTTTCAGAACAAACACTAGTCTAAATCCAACCGCTTTCAGAACAAAACACTAGTCTAAATCAAACCGCTTTCAGAACAAAACACTAGTCTAAATCAAACCGCTTTCAGAACAAAACACTAGTCTAAATCAAACCGCTTTCAGAGCAAAACACTAGTCTAAATCAAACCGCTTTCAGAACAAAACACTAGTCTAAATCAAACCGCTTTCAGAACAAAACACTAGTCTAAATCAAACCGCTTTCAGAACAAACACTAGTCTAAATCAAACCGCTTTCAGAACAAAACACTAGTCTAAATCAAACCGCTTTCAGAACAAAACACTAGTCTAAATCAAACCGCTTTCAGAACAAACACCAGTCTAAATCAAACCGCTTTCAGAACAAAACACTAGTCTAAATCAAACCGCTTTTAGAACAAGCACCAGTCTAAATCAAACCGCTTTCAGAACAAACACCAGTCTAAATCAAACCGCAAGTGGGTTTCACTAAAAGCTTTAAAATGTGTGGTGTGGATAGGTGACTTTAAGGCAAGGACAAACACAAAACGACTTAGGATAGATCTACGTGGTAAGATTGTTGCCCTGACAACCCAGCCTCCGCACCAAGCTCAATGAGGGGGATCCAAGAGGATGGTTGGATGGGTGACTGGCCGGCTGAATAGGGCGACGGTAAGTCATCAACTCATCTCAGCTCTTGTATCCTTCCACACTGTCATTTTGTCAATGAGATATTCATTTGAAAACCTCATTGTGCATAGATAAAAGCCTTTGTCAGCGATGATGATATGGTGTGCATAGCGATCCATATGCTACCATAGGTCAGGGTTTTCCATGTTGATGAAGCCGGGGGATTTGCGAAGCTCCCAGTAGGTGTTGTTAGTGACCCAGCGCTCCCTTTGATTGGCATCAACCACTTTCCTGGGACGAAAGAGACGAGCAATCAATGGTAGGGAGTTAAATGTCATGAATGGAATGGATAATCATTAATGACACAACTCAGCCACACAAGTAACAGTCAGAGGTATTTCTATCTATCTTGGGGAGACCTTCCCAACTTACCCAGTTCCCCCACGAAGCTGGCCTGGGGAAAACCTTCCCAACTTACCCAGTTCCCCCACGAAGCTGGCCTGGGGAAAACCTTCCCAACTTACCCAGTTCCCCCACGAAGCTGGCCTGGGGAAAACCTTCCCAACTTACCCAGTTCCCCCACGAAGCTGGCCTGGGGAAAACCTTCCCAACTTACCCAGTTCCCCCACGAAGCTGGCCTGGGGAAAACCTTCCCAACTTCCTCAGTTCCCCCACGAAGCTGGCCTGGGGAAACCCTTCCCAACTTACCCAGTTCCCCCACAAAGCTGGCCTGGGGAAAACCTTCCCAACTTACCCAGTTCCCCCACAAAGCTGGCCTGGGGAAAACCTTCCCAACTTACCCAGTTCCCCCACAAAGCTGGCCTGGGGAAAACCTTCCCAACCTTTCCCCTGTTTCCCCCATGAAGCTGGCCTGGGAAAAACCTTCCCAACTTACCCAGTTCCCCCACGAAGCTGGCCTGGGGAAAACCTTCCCAACTTACCCAGTTCCCCCACGAAGCTGGCCTGGGGAAAACCTTCCCAACTTACCCAGTTCCCCCACGAAGCTGGCCTGGGGAAAACCTTCCCAACTTCCTCAGTTCCCCCACGAAGCTGGCCTGGGGAAAACCTTCCCAACTTACCCAGTTCCCCCACAAAGCTGGCCTGGGGAAAACCTTCCCAGTTCCCCCACAAAGCTGGCCTGGGGAAAACCTTCCCAACTTACCCAGTTCCCCCACAAAGCTGGCCTGGGGAAAACCTTCCCAACCTTTCCCCTGTTTCCCCCATGAAGCTGGCCTGGGGAAAACCTTCCCAACTTCCTCAGTTCCCCCACGAAGCTGGCCTGGGGAAAACCTTCCCAACCTTTCCCCCACGAAGCTGGCCTGGGGAAAACCTTCCCAACCTTTCCCCCTGTTTCCCCCATGAAGCTGGCCTGGGAAAAACCTTCCCAACTTACCCAGTTCCCCCACGAAGCTGGCCTGGGGAAAACCTTCCCAACCTTTCCCCTGTTTCCCCCATGAAGCTGGCCTGGGGAAAACCTTCCCAACTTACCCAGTTCCCCCACGAAGCTGGCCTGGGGAAAACCTTCCCAGCCTTTCCCCTGTTTCCCCCACGAAGCTGGCCTGGGGAAAACCTTCCCAGACTTTCCCCTGTTTCCCCCACGAAGCTGGCCTGGGGAAAACCTTCCCAACCTTTCCCCTGTTTCCCCCATGAAGCTGGCCTGGGGAAAACCTTCCCAACCTTTCCCCTGTTTCCCCCACGAAGCTGGCCTGGGGGAAACCTTCCCAACCTTTCCCCTGTTTCCCCCACGAAGCTGGCCTGGGGAAAACCTTCCCAACTTACCCAGTTCCCCCATGAAGCTGGCCTGGGAAAAACCTTCCCAAACTTTCCCCCGTTTCCCCCACTAAGCTGGCCTGGGGGAGACTTTCCCAGCCTACCCCGTTTCCCCCACTAAGCTGGCCTGGGGGAGACTTTCCCAGCCTACCCCGTTTCCCCCACTAAGCTAGCCTGGGGGAGACTTTCCCAGCCTACCCTGTTTCCCTCACTAAGCTGGCCTGGGGGAGACTTTCCCAGCCTACCCTGTTTCCCTCACTAAGCTGGCCTGGGGGAGACTTTCCCAGCCTACCCCGTTTCCCTCACTAAGCTGGCCTGGGGAATACAGTATGTCCTTGTAAATGACCATCTAGCCTCTTTACTCACTTGAAGAAGCGTGGTTCATGCTTAATGTCGTTCTCGTCTTGCCACTTCCTCCTGGTGCGCTGCATGTCCTCAATACGCTGCTTTTCTGAGGCTGCCATTTCCACATTCCCCTCCTCCAGGTGTCTAATGTAGAGAAACAACATCCCTATGAGTCAAATATACTGTCAAACGTCACTCATCAGGGACATACACATAAAGCTTGTAAACATATTTAACCATACAAATAATATCTCATCCACTTATTTCAGATGTAAAACTAGCTTTTAGTCCTTTTTAGAGCTTCACTAATCAACCATTCTGTAAATCTATATCAGACAACAGCTGCATTGTGCTGGTTGGCATTTATTGTCATGAATCTTACCCTGGAGGCAATTCCGCAGAGTGGTCACTAGCTGGCACAGCCACAAAGTCATAAAATCAGATTTTAAACCTAACATTAACATTAACTACACCGCTAACCCTAATGCCTAACCCTTGCTTTACATTTAGACCAAAAAGCACATTTTTGTTTTCATAAATTTTTACGATATAGTCCATTTTGATTTGGCAGCAGGTTCAACTAGCCTCCAGGGCAAGGTTCATGACAATAAAGGTGTGCTAGTTCAGTGGTTCATCCAGTCAGATCTGTATGATAATGGTACCACTTCACCTTCTCTCAACAGGTGGCAGCAGTAGGTAGCACACAGTGCATTTCTCATACCGTCTTCTAGGCACAGTAGCTGAAAGTGTGATGGCGTAACGGTTGTATGTTTCTACCTTTGATCGGGTCTGAAGCGGGCATCTGTGGGTGGTAGCAGGTCTTGCATCTCAGGGCAAAGCTCATTGAGCTCAATGGCAAACCTGGTAAAGCCATAATACAGCTCGTAGTCTGTGGGCATGGACCCTGAGGAAGGAACACATGACATCACACGGATCAAGAATCAGTTCAAAGTTTTAAATTTTTTTTTTTAAATGCAGACATTTTCATTTTAGTCGCCGAAAATGTGACGAGATGAGAATTCCACGTGAGACTAATGGACATTTAGTTTGACATGAAGCTCCTT
The DNA here is from genome assembly GCF_016432855.1 of Salvelinus namaycush. Taxonomy (NCBI): domain Eukaryota; kingdom Metazoa; phylum Chordata; class Actinopteri; order Salmoniformes; family Salmonidae; genus Salvelinus; species Salvelinus namaycush. Next base: position 9,260,820 of record NC_052325.1, read on the forward strand.
TTCATCTGTTTTGTCTTAATGCATATATGCTTGAAAAATATTTCATGCAATCCTCTCAGTTGCATGGTCTGATTGAGCTGCTCTGCCCGGTTCTCCCACACAGCTCCCAGGCGACCGCCTTGTTCACTTGTCCATCTTTTGAACTGATGTGAAGCAAGGACACCTCCTTTTTATTAACCATTATTTATACAGGTTTTTCTCATTGTGATAACATCTCTTTTTCAAGAGAGACCTGGTCTAACCTCAACTAGAAACAATAATCTTTCTGACTTTCATGTAGGCTATTTTTGCTTTGATTAGGGACAGATCGAAATTTACTGGGGAGTGGGAGGGGCTGGTCCAACTCAAAGTGTCATAAAAAAAATCCCCCCCAACATAAAAAATATTTTTACACGACCCTCCCCTTAGCCAGTCAAATACATGGAACACCCTCCCCCCTCTTTGAATTAACTCAAAATAATGTTTACCAACACAAATAACAACAACTGTAGCGACCTTGTGTTTATAAACGTGGATATCGACTTCAGCATGCTTTTGTGGCCCAGTCGATGCCACGCAGGGCTACAGGCCAGAAGGGTGAGGTTTCACCGACCACCACAGACGAGCTCACTCTCCCCGCCTGTTTCATTGCACTATGATCAGAGTCGGCTGCAGACAATGATCAGCTAGGAGGAAATCACATTTTCATTATTTTGATGCCATATTTATAAGTATATAAAATATATGCAACACATTTATCACCAACAGGTTTCTGTGCCGATGCACCACACAACCAGTAAACAACACCGACTGTGGGCACTTCAATATCACGGTTTGTGTTTTCAACACCACAGTAAATAGACTGTGTCAATCTCAACAAACAGAAAATGTATTCTGCATGTCATTAAAATGTTTGTTGTTTTGTAATAGATGTCTCTTTCCATTCATCAAATGTCCGCTGCATAGTTTGGATTGATTGATTAAACGATTTTTATTTGTCAGTAAAAAACAATACATACACTGCTGTTCTAAAGTTTGGAGTCACTTAGAAATGTCCTTGTTTTTGAAAGAAAATTATATTTTTTTGTCCATTAAAATAACATCAAATTGATCAGAAATACAGTGTAGACATTGTTCATGTTGTAAATGACTATTGTAGCTGGAAACGGCTGATTTTTAATGGAATATCTACATAGGCGTACAGAGGCCCATTATCAGCAACCATCACTCCTGTGTTCCAATGCCACGTTGTGTTAGCAAATCCAAGTTAAAAATTTTAAAAGGTTAATTGATCATTAGAAAACCCTTTTGCAATTATATTAGCACAGCTGAAAACTGTTGTTCTGATTAAAGAAGCAATAAAACGGGCCTTCTTTGAACTAGTTGAGTATCTGGAACATCAGTTTTTGTGGGTTCGATTACAGGCTCAAAATGGCCAGAAACAAAGACCTTTCTTCTGAAACTCGTCAGTCTATTCTTGTTCTGAGAAATGAAGGCTATTCCATGCGAGAAATTGCCAAGAAACTGAAGATCTCGTACAGCGCTGTGTACTACTCCCTTCACAGAACAGCGCAAACTGTCTCTAACCAGAATAGAAAGAGGAGTGGGAGGCCCTGGTGCACAACTGAGCAAGAGGACATGTACATTAGAGTGTCTAGTTTGAGATATAGATGCCTCACAAGTCCTCATCAAGTTGTTGTTGCTTTTTTCCTACGGGAAAAACGAATGCTATTTGTTGAATATAAGGAGTACAGTAACAGATTTTGGAAAGCTGAAATTCTCCCCTTTTTAAGGAAACCACTTTTATTTACCCTCCTTGACAGTTATGATGGGGAGACAAATCAGCTGTAAATTGTTTAACCTGTAGCCAAGGCTTTATAGCCTATATGGTTAATTATGGCTGGCATTGGTTACAATCTGCCACAATATCAATGTTGCCAGCTAAGGTATACGAGGGGATAGTAGGCCTAGTTGGACACGGCTATCTGAACGTGTACATGATGGAAGTTAGAGATAGCCTAAATATTCATTATTTAATCTTTAAAAAAATGCACCGACTATTATGTGACTAAAATGTCTGTGATTAAAACTACATTAAAATAGTTTTAGTAGACTGATAATAACTAAAACTAACGAAGGATGAAATGACTCAAATGTGACTAAGACTAAAAGGTATTTTAAGATCAAATCTAAAATAGCTGCCAAAATTCACACTGGTAGTTACCTGGCCTCCAGATGCATCTGGCAGAAGGCGGGACTCCACAGTAAAGGCCCTCGTGCCATTTTCCGAACAGGCGACGCACTACCTTCCCCTCTTGGTCCATCACAAACCCTTGAACCTCATTCACATTAGAACTCCAGTAATTTCCCTACAAGCAAAAATTAGACAACAGTAATATTGTGATCATAAGATAAATAACATTCATCATCCACTGGCAAGGAAACAATATAGACAATAATTAAATGTCCAAATTGTAGTCAGCCAAGATAAGTGATACATGCTTCACAGGGGTGGTTATTTCTCAGCACATAATTGTCTTTGGACTTCATAGTAATTTTACCGTAACATATCCACAGCTGAGTTCACCGCTGTCTTACCTTGACGAAGGTAAGTTTGCAGATACAGGCACTGCTTTTGGTGTTCCTAATGGTGATCTCCCCGTAGTGTTCGATCCACCTTCTCCCGCTTAGGATGTTGTGTACGCAGGTGGTGACTTTGTTCCATTCATAGTGGTCACCAAAGCTGAGCGACATAACAGCAGCAGTCAGAATATCTACAGTAATCACATGATAGTTATGAAGTCTGTCTGTGTCTTTAAGATGCTCACTGGGCCACATAATCACACAGAGCGTTAGAAGTCTCACAAGCTAAATAGCAGGGCCTGTGGAATGTCATTTTCTGAGGCAGAGACACTTGCGATGTACTATAAGCCTTCACACATCCCTTCCTGCTATTCTGTCTGAGTGATTCATTTCCCACAGCCCCCCCCCAAACCCTGTCAAGGGCACTTTAATAGGGCGTACAGTAGCTCTGTAAAGCTTCCAGGGACCCAGAGTGGAGTGATGGCTGTGGCAGGGGTAGGCTAGCAGGGACCTGAATGCTTCAAGAAGGTAAGGCCACTGTTATGGATGTACCTCCTATAGTGACAGTGGGGATATGTCTTGACGATGTCAGATTGTGTGTGTGTGTGTGTGTGTGTGTGTGTGTGTGTGTGTGTGTGTGTGTGTGTGTGTGTGTGTGTGTGTGTGTGTGTGTGTTACCTTGGAAGGATAACATTAACGGTGCCAATCGGGAGGATTTCCATTGATTTCCCCCAGAATTTGTTTTTCCATCTGACGTCTGAGAAGAAAATCGTCAGAAATAGCCATCAATGTACCATCTTGATGCAAAATGAAAAACCATGACCTCATTGAGGAAGTGCGTGTGTGACACTGTAATTCAACAGGTAACGTACCTTGCAAGAAGGTGAACTTGTTGGAATCAGCATGACAAGCTGATATGGGTGGATGGTGGCTCACCTTCAAGAGATAATCAAACGTCATAACAGTGACAATACTGCTAGATTATTGCCTCTTAGAGGAATTCATTTTAGGTGCAGATACAAAAGCAGCCACTTCATTGTAGAACCATTCTAAACGTGTTGTGAGAAGAAGAGGGTGAGTCATTATATCGTGACTATCATGCGGACTGGGCAACCAGTAACAGCTAACACCAGCACCGAGGCTAAGTGCAAACTAGGTTCAGTCAAGGCCAGTCATTCAGGTTCTTAGTCAGGTCAGTCAGTCAGGTTCAGTCAGTCAGGCCAGTCAGTCAGTCAGGCCAAGTCAGTCTGTCAGGTTCAGTCAGGCCAGTCATTCAGGTTCAGTCAGGTTCAGTCATTCAGGTTCAGTCAGTCAGGTTCAGTCAGGTCAGGGAGAATATCTGAGAGATGACAACAACAGGGTCCCCATCATAAAGAGAGAGGGCAGAATGACAGCCTTCCCTGACCCTGGACTTGGACCTGACCTTGGACCTGGACCTGACCCTGGACTAGGACCTGACCCTGGTCCTACTCTAGCAGCAGACTTGGACACAGTCTTTCTTTAAGCACTCTGAAAGCCTACAGACCTGACAGGATCCGTCCGCAGCACAATGCAATACAATACTGCAACCTGCAGCTCATGTTAGTTATAAATGGACCTTATAGACTCCAGTGCATGGGAGAGAACGGCCACATTTGACCTGGTCTCAGAAATCCCAGACCTAGGGAACAATGGCACAGTTGAAGTCGGAAGTTTACATACACCTTAGCCAAATACATTTAAACTCAGTTTTTCACAATTCCTGACATTTAATCCCAGTAAAAATTCCCTGTCTTAGGTCAGTTAGGATCATCACTTTATTTTAAGAATGTGAAATGTCAGAATAATAGTAGAGAGAATTATTTATTTCAGCTTTTATTTCTTTCATCACATTCCCAGTGGGTCAGAAGTTTACATACACTCAATTAGTATTTGGTAGCATTGCCTTTAAATTGTTTAACTTGCGTCAAACGTTTCAGGTAGCCTTCCACACGCTTCCCACAATAAGTTGGGTGAATTGTGGCCCATTCCTCCTGACAGAGCTGGTGTAACTGAGTCAGGTTTGTAGGCCTCCTTGCTCACACACGCTTTTTCAGTTCTGCCCACACATTTTCTATAGGATTAAGGTCAGGGCTTTGTGATGGCCACTCCAATACCTTGACTTTGTTGTCCTTAAGCCATTTTGTCACAACTTTGGAAGTATGCTTGTGTCATTGTCCATTTGGAAGTCCCATTTGCGACCAAGCTTTAACTTCCTGACTGATGTCTTGAGATGTTGCTTCAATATATCCACATAATTTTCCTGCCTCATAATGCCATCTATTTTGTGAAGCGCACCTGTCCCTCCTACAGCAAAGCACCCCCACAACATGATGCTGCCACCCCCGTGCTTCACGGTTGGAATGGTGTTCTTCGGCTTGCAAGCCCCCTTTTTCCTCCAAACATAACGATGATCATTATGACCAAACAGTTTTATTTTTGTACGAAAAGTACGATCTTTGTCCCCATCTGCAGTTGCAAACCGTAGTCTGGCTTTTTTATGGCGGTTTTGGAGCAGTGGCTTCTTCCTTGCTGAGTGGCCTTTCAGGTTATGTCGATATAGGACTCGTTTTACTGTGGATATAGATACTTTTGTACCTGTTTCCTCCAGCATCTTCACAAGGTCCTTTGCTGTTGTTCTGGGATTGATTTGCACTTTTCGCACCAAAGCACGTTCATCTCTAGGAGACAGAACGCGTCTCCTTCCTGAGCAGTATGACGGCTGCGTGGTCCCATGGTGTTTATACTTGCGTACTATTGTTTGTACAGATGAACGTGGTACCTTCAGGCGTTTGGAAATTGCTCCCAAGGATGAACCAGACTTGTGGAGGTCTACAATTTTATTTCTAAGGTCTTGGCTGATTTATTTTTATTTTCCACGATGTCAAGCAAAGAGGCACTGAGATTGAAGATAGGCCTTGAAATACATCCACAGGTACACCTCCAATTGACTCAAATTATGTCAATTAGCCTATCAGAAGCTTCTCAAGCCATGACATAATTTTCTGGAATTTTCCAAGCTGTTTAAAGGCACAGTCAACTTAGTGTATGTAAACTTCTGACCCACTGGAATTGTGATTCAGTGAATTATAAGTGAAATAATCTGTCTGTAAACAATTGTTGGAAAAATTACTTGTGTCATGTACAAAGTAGATGTCCCAACCGACTTGCCAAAACTATAGTTTGTTAACAAGAAATTTGTGGAGTGGTTGAAAAACCACTTTAATGACTCCAACCTAAGTGTATGTAAACTTCAGACTTCAACTGTACATTGTGGGAGGCAACCAGTCTGTCTAGAGAAACTACATTTGACCTGTTTTTTTTGAGGGACATTTACAGTATTTATTCATTTCTTGACAACATATACACTGTATGAGGGTTAAGGTATTGGTAAATATGCCAGAGCCTGTATTCATAGGAGTGCTGATCTAGGATCAGGTTTCACCCTGTCCATTCATTATAATCAGTACTGTGGGAACCTACCTGCTCAGCGATAAAACACATGCCCTTGTCCTCACGGATACATTCATACGTCTCTCCCAGTAAAGGGTTGAATGGCTTGCTTCCCGCTCTGTAGTACGTGGAGGAGTACCCTGAGATGACGAACGCTGCCATAATGGCCTGTAGCAGAGAAACAGCAACACAATCAAAACAAACTACACTAAATACATAAAACATAGACAATGTCTTCAATGCCTTACATGGCTGCTGCCGTTACACTGAAACACAAATTCTCCTTTTCTGAAAGTTATGCATGAATCAATTGTGCATCAAATACTGCATGGTACCATAAAGTAACAGCAGTTAAACCCCTGGAACATACTGGTTTACAACATCCCAGTAATGAAATGTCATAATCTTTTATCTAACAAGTCCAAAATGTTTTATTCACACACCGTCCTGTTATGATAACTAAGCCAGTAGAATGACAGATGTGAGATTGAACAAGGTCGACAGCTGCATCAGAGCATGATATTTCTGGCCTTTGTCTCTGGAAGACCAAGGCTATCCTTCAGAATGTTTACTTTGGGCTTGTCACTGTCAACGCCACAGCAGTGCACAGATATAGACAAACTAACATGTCTGTCAGTACCAGGGACTGGGTCACGCTGTATGGGTTAGTGATGGGAGACACTGGGTCACGCTGTATGGGTTAGTGATGGGAGACACTGGGTCACGCTGTATGGGTTAGTGATGGGAGACACTGGGTCACGCTGTATGGGTTAGTGATGGGAGACACTGGGTCACGCTGTATGGGTTAGTGATGGGAGACACTGGGTCACGCTGTATGGGTTAGTGATGGGAGACGCTGGGTCACGCTGTATGGGTTAGTGATGGGAGACGCTGGGTCACGCTGTATGGGTTAGTGATGGGAGACACTGGGTCACGCTGTATGGGTTAGTGATGGGAGACACTGGGTCACGCTGTATGGGTTAGTGATGGGAGACACTGGGTCACGCTGTATGGGTTAGTGATGGGAGACACTGGGTCACGCTGTATGGGTTAGTGATGGGAGACACTGGGTCACGCTGTATGGGTTAGTGATGGGAGACACTGGGTCACGCTGTATGGGTTAGTGATGGGAGACGCTGGGTCACGCTGTATGGGTTAGTGATGGGAGACACTGGGTCACGCTGTATGGGTTAGTGATGGGAGACACTGGGTCACGCTGTATGGGTTAGTGATGGGAGACACTGGGTCACGCTGTATGGGTTAGTGATGGGAGACACTGGGTCACGCTGTATGGGTTAGTGATGGGAGACGCTGGGTCACGCTGTATGGGTTAGTGATGGGAGACACTGGGTCACGCTGTATGGGTTAGTGATGGGAGACACTGGGTCACGCTGTATGGGTTAGTGATGGGAGACACTGGGTCACGCTGTATGGGTTAGTGATGGGAGACACTGGGTCACGCTGTATGGGTTAGTGATGGGAGACGCTGGGTCACGCTGTATGGGTTAGTGATGGGAGACACTGGGTCACGCTGTATGGGTTAGTGATGGGAGACACTGGGTCACGCTGTGTGGGTTAGTGATGGGAGACACTGGGTCACGCTGTATGGGTTAGTGATGGGAGACGCTGGGTCACGCTGTATGGGTTAGTGATGGGAGACACTGGGTCACGCTGTGTGGGTTAGTGATGGGAGACGCTGGGTCACGCTGTATGGGTTAGTGATGGGAGACGCTGGGTCACACTGTATGGGTTAGTGATGGGAGACACTGGGTCACGCTGTATGGGTTAGTGATGGGAGACACTGGGTCACGCTGTATGGGTTAGTGATGGGAGACACTGGGTCACGCTGTATGGGTTAGTGATGGGAGACACTGGGTCACGCTGTATGGGTTAGTGATGGGAGACACTGGGTCACGCTGTATGGGTTAGTGATGGGAGACACTGGGTCACGCTGTGTGGGTTAGTGATGGGAGACACTGGGTCACGCTGTATGGGTTAGTGATGGGAGACACTGGGTCACGCTGTATGGGTTAGTGATAGGAGACACTGGGTCACGCTGTATGGGTTAGTGATGGGAGACACTGGGTCACGCTGTATGGGTTAGTGATGGGAGACACTGGGTCACGCTGTATGTGTTAGTGATGGGAGACACTGGGTCACGCTGTATGGGTTAGTGATGGGAGACACTGGGTTACGCTGTATGGGTTAGTGATGGGAGACACTGGGTCACGCTGTATGGGTTAGTGATGGGAGATGCTGGGTCACGCTGTATGGGTTAGTGATGGGAGACACTGGGTTACGCTGTATGGGTTAGTGATGGGAGACACTGGGTCATGCTGTATGGGTTAGTGATGGGAGACACTGGGTCACGCTGTATGAGTTAGTGATGGGAGACACTGGGTCACGCTGTATGGGTTAGTGATAGGAGACACTGGGTCACGCTGTATGGGTTAGTGATGGGAGACACTGGGTCACGCTGTATGGGTTAGTGATGGGAGACACTGGGTCACGCTGTGTGGGTTAGTGATAGGAGACACTGGGTCACGCTGTATGGGTTAGTGATGGGAGACACTGGGTCACGCTGTATGGGTTAGTGATGGGAGACACTGGGTCACGCTGTATGGGTTAGTGATGGGAGACACTGGGTCACGCTGTATGGGTTAGTGATGGGAGACACTGGGTCACGCTGTATGGGTTAGTGATAGGAGACACTGGGTCACGCTGTATGGGTTAGTGATGGGAGACACTGGGTTACGCTGTATGGGTTAGTGATGGGAGACGCTGGGTCACGCTGTATGGGTTAGTGATGGAAGACACTGGGTCACGCTGTGTGGGTTAGTGATGGGAGACGCTGGGTCACGCTGTATGAGTTAGTGATGGGAGACACTGGGTCACGCTGTATGGGTTAGTGATGGGAGACACTGGGTCACGCTGTATGGGTTAGTGATGGGAGACACTGGGTCACGCTGTATGGGTTAGTGATAGGAGACACTGGGTCACGCTGTATGGGTTAGTGATGGGAGACACTGGGTCACGCTGTATGGGTTAGTGATGGGAGACACTGGGTCATGCTGTATGGGTTAGTGATGGGAGACACTGGGTCACGCTGTATGGGTTAGTGATAGGAGACACTGGGTCACGCTGTATGGGTTAGTGATGGGAGACACTGGGTCACGCTGTATGGGTTAGTGATGGGAGACACTGGGTTACGCTGTATGGGTTAGTGATGGGAGACACTGGGTCACGCTGTATGGGTTAGTGATGGGAGACACTGGGTCACGCTGTATGGGTTAGTGATGGGAGACACTGGGTCACGCTGTATGGGTTAGTGATGGGAGACGCTGGGTCACGCTGTGTGGGTTAGTGACGGGAGACACTGGGTCACGCTGTGTGGGTTAGTGATGGGAGACGCTGGGTCACGCTGTATGGGTTAGTGATGGGAGACACTGGGTCACGCTGTATGGGTTAGTGATGGGAGACGCTGGGTCACGCTGTATGGGTTAGTGATGGGAGACGCTGGGTCACGCTGTATGGGTTAGTGATGGGAGACGCTGGGTCACGCTGTATGGGTTAGTGATGGGAGACACTGGGTCACGCTGTATGGGTTAGTGATGGGAGACACTGGGTCACGCTGTATGGGTTAGTGATGGGAGACACTGGGTCACGCTGTATGGGTTAGTGATGGGAGACACTGGGTCACGCTGTATGGGTTAGTGATGGGAGACACTGGGTCACGCTGTATGGGTTAGTGATGGGAGACACTGGGTCACGCTGTATGGGTTAGTGATGGGAGACGCTGGGTCACGCTGTATGGGTTAGTGATGGGAGACGCTGGGTCACGTTGTATGGGTTCGTGATGGGAGACACTGGGTCATGCTGTATGGGTTAGTGATGGGAGACACTGGGTCATGCTGTATGGGTTAGTGATGGGAGACACTGGGTCATGCTGTATGGGTTAGTGATGGGAGACACTGGGTCACGCTGTATGGGTTAGTGATGGGAGACGCTGGGTCACGCTGTATGGGTTAGTGATGGGAGACGCTGGGTCACGCTGTATGGGTTAGTGATGGGAGACACTGGGTCACGCTGTATGGGTTAGTGATGGGAGACACTGGGTCATGCTGTATGGGTTAGTGATGGGAGACGCTGTATGGGTTAGTGATGGGAGACACTGGGTCACGCTGTATGGGTTAGTGATGGGAGACACTGGGTCACGCTGTATGGGTTAGTGATGGGAGACACTGGGTCACGCTGTATGGGTTAGTGATGGGAGACACTGGGTCATGCTGTATGGGTTAGTGATGGGAGACACTGGGTCACGCTGTATGGGTTAGTGATGGGAGACGCTGGGTCACGCTGTATGGGTTAGTGATGGGAGACACTGGGTCACGCTGTATGGGTTAGTGATGGGAGACACTGGGTCACGCTGTATGGGTTAGTGATGGGAGACGCTGGGTCACGCTGTATGGGTTAGTGATGGGGGACACTGGGTTACGCTGTATGGGTTAGTGATGGGAGACACTGGGTCACGCTGTATGGGTTAGTGATGGGAGACGCTGGGTCACGCTGTATGGGTTAGTGATGGGAGACACTGGGTCACGCTGTATGGGTTAGTGATGGGAGATGCTGGGTCATGCTGTATGGGTTAGTGATGGGAGACACTGGGTCACGCTGTATGGGTTAGTGATGGGAGACACAGTCACGCTGTATGGGTTAGTGATGGGAGACGCTGTATGGGTTAGTGATGGGAGACACTGGGTCACGCTGTATGGGTTAGTGATGGGAGACACTGGGTCACGCTGTATGGGTTAGTGATGGGAGACACTGGGTCACGCTGTATGGGTTAGTGATGGGAGACACTGGGTCACGCTGTATGGGTTAGTGATGGGAGACGCTGTATGGGTTAGTGATGGGATACTCTGTATGAGTTAGTGATGGGAGACACTGGGTCACGCTGTATGGGTTAGTGATGGGAGACGCTGGGTCACGCTGTATGGGTTAGTGATGGGAGACGCTGGGTCACGCTGTATGGGTTAGTGATGGGAGACACTGGGTCACGCTGTATGGGTTAGTGATGGGAGACGCTGGGTTACGCTGTATGGGTTAGTGATGGGAGACGCTGGGTCACGCTGTATGGGTTAGTGATGGGAGACGCTGGGTTACGCTGTATGGGTTAGTGATGGGAGACGCTGGGTTACGCTGTATGGGTTAGTGATGGGAGACGCTGGGTCACGCTGTATGGGTTAGTGATGGTAATGTCTATGGTTGCTAATGGATCCTAATATAAAGAAGTGTTACATCATCTGATGAGTCTCTGTGGTATGTTTCCTCTGTGTTAGCTGATTGACTGGGTCACATCATCACTAAGAGTTACAGTAATGTGCCATTTTATCATACATTGTGGTGGTAGAGAATGCAGAGTTATACTGGTGGTCTTTTCAGAACTGTAACCATGAAGCTTTATACGACTCAGAGGGGTGAGTGTTTGGGCCGTACCATGCGTTCATACTCAGAGGGGTGAGTGTTTGGGTCGTACCATGCCTTCATACACAGAGATGAGTGCTTGGGCCGTACCATGCGTTCATAGGGGTCCTCCGTATCGGCAGCCCTGTCTAGTAGCTCAGTGTACTCCAGCTCTTCACACATGTGCTGCAGGGTGTTGAGGGGCTCGTTGAGCTCCACAGGCATGGACACCTTGGACAGGTCCTTTCCTATGTTGTTCCTCAGGATGTTCCACAGGTTGATGTTGCTGCAGTCTGGCGAGGGGGCGGGGAGACACGGGCGTCGCCCGTTACGGAAGGCACTTCCAGCCAGGTCTCCGTTCGGCACTGAAACCAGAAGAAAGTACAGTACTGTCACGGACCATCGTCAGGACTGATGACTGTCTGACCTACAAGGCTTCGTCAAATCCTCATCCTTGCATCTCATAATAGCCACAGGCAGTTCATGACTGAAACATAGTGGACGGATGAAGGGTTAGAATAGAGGATAGAGGCATTCCTGCACTTCACACTGATAGCTTTCATAAGCCCTGAGTGCAGCCCCTGGCACACATTGAGGCCTGCAAGGTCAATCCCCCCCACACACACACTGTAATGGAAGGAGAAAGCTGGAAAGCTAAGGAGGACCTACTTTGTCTGGAGACGTTATCAGTCACGCTGGCATTGTCTTCTGAAATGTTATCGCTCACGTCGCTGACGTATGATTCATCGTCTGAGGCCTAGAGGGTTAGAGGAAGACAACAGAACCACTGAGTCAGTACAGTACAGTACAGTCACACACACACAGTACAGTCACACACACAGTCACACAGTACAGTCACACAGACAGACAGACAGTACAGTCACACAGACAGACAGACAGTACAGTCACACAGACAGACAGACAGTACAGTCACACAGACAGACAGACAGTACAGTCACACAGACAGTACAGTCACACAGACAGTACAGTCACACAGACAGACAGACAGACAGACAGACAGACAGACAGACAGACAGACAGACACACAGACACACAGACACACAGACACACAGACACACACACACACACACACACACACACACACACACACACACACACACACACACTGCATTTTTCCAGTGACTAGCAAACTGCCGTCAGTGCTTGCTATCTCTTCTCTCTCTTTCTGCAGTCACCACAAGATGAGACACTGCAGCATTTCCACTTTATATATAGTAACATACAATGAACTTACTGACGGTGCCAGAGAATAGCAGATTGTGGCTGTTGGTAGTAATGAATAGGGCCTGGCACCTGAGGCAGAGGGTTTGGCCCTAGCCTGGTGAGGGACCTCCTTGGTGAGTAATCCTTCAGCAGGACTCTAGATAGTAGCACTTGGTTTTCATACCTGGGGAGCAGCCAGATAGGCCTGAAGGGTGATGGCTCTTATGGGGCCATATTGACTGGTGCTCGGTACTCATGGCATTGGGCCTGTCATGGCAGTGAGGGAAAAAAGCCATCTCTTTGGCTTAAGAACAGACAAACCATCAGACTGGAGGAAGGACCATGGAGAAGGACCATGTCAAATCCATAAAGAAGGGCGTACCATTGAAAACCTGGAGTTGGTTTCATGAGAAATTGGACATGACTGGACTCAGTTGAAGGACATGACTGGACTCAGTTGAAGGACCCAGTTGAAGGACATGACTGGACCCAGCAGCATAATAGACTAGAGACTGGAGAGTCTCCCTCTAGTTTGGAGAGCCCCCCACTAGTTTGGAGAGCCTCCCTCTAGTTTGGAGAGCCTCCCTCTAGTTTGGAGAGCCTCCCTCTAGTTTGGAGAGCCCCCCACTAGTTTGGAGGAGCCCCCCACTAGTTTGGAGGAGCCCCCCTCTAGTTTGGAGAGTTGAAAGTTGGTCTTGCTCTGTCTCTACATGTCTGAGTTTCTGCTGTGTGCTATCTCTGTCCCTCACACTGGTTTTATTCATATCTGACTAACTCCAGCTCCACTCGGCCATGTTTTATCTGAGCTCCGACCCCCAGCCCTCTCTCACCTCGTTCTCTGACGAGCTGGCCGACAGCAGCACTTCCTGGGCGTCGAAGAACTCCGACACAGACTCTGACATAGACAGCCTGCTCTCATTGGACGTCTGTTGAGTCAGAGGGATTCCCCTCTGCTCTCCCCCCTTTAAGGAAACAGAGAAACACAATCAGTACAACGTCTTTTACTCGTGACTTTAGGTGGTGAGACGACATAGAACTGAACTGTGTCAAAGTGGAGACGGTGGAGACCCAGCAGTCATTGGTGACTTTATTCTTCCTATATTCCTGGTAAGATCACATTGTTTTTTCCATTTACCTTGACGTCAGGTTCAGCACAACTTTAATGATCAGTGAGCTCACCTGCCAAGAGATACTGGAAGCACCGTCCTTCTTTAAGGACAGGAATCAATACCCTAATTGGTAAACGCAGTAAAGCAGAGAATACACAATGTTTTCCAGTTAACTAAAGTTACCTGTCCAGCTCTACAACAGGATGCATAGCACCACAGAGGAGATAAACAGCACACAAGATCACTATTCTCCCTGACCTCACCTGGTAGCTACCAGCTGGCTGCTATAAGCACACCAGGCACTGCAATGGCAAGTGTCCTGCATGTCAGGGACAATGACAAAAAACAACGACTTGATCCAGTAGAAGACGTAGCTAGCTACCTCATCAGGACTGGTGATGAGGTTCACACTGATTGTTTGTTCAGACAGGACCGACTCAGAGTGGATGCGGCCCAGTCGGGTTTTAAGCTCAGCGTTTTGGGACAGGGCCTGAAATGAGGAGAAATACGAATCAATTCACTAATCTGTCAACTGGAGGAGAGGGGTGTAGAGAGGAATACAGAACTAAACAGATAAACATTACAACTGGATCTATATTGTACAGCTCTACATTCATATTCAGCTATGAAATGGATCCATTCGCAAAGTAACAGAAATCTAACTCAAGCAGTGATGAAAGTCATACCAATTCCATTGAAACCCCTCATCTCTCCAGCCAGTACATTTCATGTTTCAAGTACTGCACAGAATATTTAAGGTGTGTTTAAGGTGTGTTCTGACAAAAACAACACAATTAACCATTTATAGTGACTGTTCCCAGTGCAGGAGGATTATGGGTAGTGTAGAAGGAGAATTCTAAATGAACACCTGCCGGTCTCACCTGTGACAGAGACTTCCTGAGGGTGATGACCTGGGCAGACCGTTCTGACTGCTCCTGGTCTGAGAGAACAGATTTGATCTTCTCCTTCTCCATGGCCACCGTGGTGAACGCAGACTTCAACATGGAGTGGACTGCAAAAGACAGAAATCATTTTAAACACACCCTCTGGTTACTTACAACTCTTACTAATGGTTTCCCTACACTTTGCTGGTATGGATAGTGTAAAGGGACGGTGAACAGGGACGGACTGATGCAGGAGCTTACCGGGGCTGAAAAAAATCAAATAACAATATATATAATAATACGTTTTAATATATACAGTGCATTCGGAAAGTATTCAGACCCCTTTTTCCACATTTTGTTACGCTACAGCCTTATTCTAAAATTGATTCAATTAATATTATAGCATTGAGTCTTCTTGGGTATGAGTCTACAAGTTTGGCACACCTGTATTTAGGGAGTTTCTCCCATTTTTCTCTGCAGATCCTCTCAAGCTCTGTCAGGTTGGATGGGGTGTGTTGCTGCACAGCTATTTTCAGGTCTCTCTAGAGATGTTAGATCGTGTTCAAGTCCGGCCTCTGGCTGGGTCTCTCATAGACATTCATAGACTTGTCCCGAAGCCACTCCTGTGTTGTCTTGGCTGTGTGCTTCGGGTCATTGACCTATTGGAAGGTGAATCTTCGCCCCCAGTCTGAGGTCCTGAGCTCTCTGGAGCAGGTTTTCATCAAGGATCTCTCTGTACTTTGCTCCGTTCATCTTTCCCTCGATCCTGACTAGTCTCCCAGTCCCTGCCGCTGAAAAACATCCCCACAGTATGATCCTGTCACCGCCATGCTTCACCGTAGGGATGGTGCCAGGTTTCACCATAGGGATGGTGCCACTGTCAACTGTGGGATCTTATATCAACAGGCGTGTGCCTTTCCAAATCATGTCCAATCAATTGAATTTACCACAGGTGGACTCAAGGATAATCAATGGAAAAAGGATACACCTGAGATCAATTTCAAGTCTCATAGCAAAGGGTCTGAATACTTAGGTAAATAAGGTATTTCTGTTTAAAAATGTTATATATTTGCAAACATTTCTAAAAACGTGTTTTCGTTTTGTCATTATGGGGTATTGTGTGTAGATTGCTCAGGATTTGTATTTATTTAATACATTTTAGAATAAGGCTGTAACGTAACAAAATGTGGAAGAATTCAAGGGGTCTGAATACTTTCCGAAAGCACTGTATATTTTATGTTTTATAGTAAGAATAGGCATATACTGTAATGAGACAATGAAAGAGAACATATACTTTCCCCAAACAATCTTGCTGACTTTTGCGGGTGTTCAAAAGTGACATTCTGGGCTTATAAAACAAGTGGTACGAGCAGTGTTTCTCTTATCTTGGAACTTTGTCTGTGCAATGACAGCTTATCGGCCTTATTTCACGGACGTGTAGCCTATGAAGGCATTTCCAATGGGATATAGACCAAACCAATATTTCAACTGGTCTGGTTGGCTTTCCCCCCCAGTAAATTTACCCATGGGCCGCTACTGAAGTTAACAAATTGCATCTTTGTGCGCCAATTTGTTTCCAGAAAATGAGGGTGTGCCAGGAGGATGTGCCGGGGATAACAAAACCCCAGGGCCAATGATTTGTTAATCTGAACGTGAAGTGTAAATACATTTGTTGGTTGGTGTGAAATGCATTCCAGTGTAGTTAACATGACCTATCAATCAGTGCAGCAGACTGTGCGTGTGTGTGTTTGTGTGTGTGTGATTGTGTATACAATATATATGTGTATGTCTACAGTGCCTTGCAAAAGTATTCATCCCCCTTGGCATTTTTTCTATTTTGTTGCATTACAACCTGTAATTTAAATCTATTTTTATTTGGATTTCATATAATGGACATACACAAAATAGTCCAAATTGGTGAAGTGAAAACAGTAAATGGTAAAAAAAAAAAAAAAAAAAAAAAAAAAACAGAAACGTGGTGCGTGCATATGTATTCACCACCTTTGCTATGAAGCCCCTAAATAAGATCTTGTGCAACCAATTACCTTCAGAAGTCACATAATTAGTTAAATAAAGTCCATGTGTGCAATCTAAGTGTCACATGATCTCAGTACATATACACCTGTTCTGAAAGGCCCCAGAGTCTGCAACACCACCAAGCAAGTGGCCCCACTAAGTACAGATCAGGGTTGGGTTCTAAAAAAATATCTGAAACTTTGAACATCCCACGGAGAACCATTAAATCCATGATTAAAAAATGGAAAGAATATGGCACCACACCAAGAGACGGCTGCCCACCAAAACTCACGGAAAAGGCAAGGAGGGCATTAATAAGAGAGGAAACAAAGAGATCAAAGATAACCCTGAAGGAGCTGCAAAGCTCCACAGCGGAGATTGGAGTATCAGTCCATAGGACCATTTTAAGCCGTACGCTCCACAGAGCTGGGCTTTACGGAAGAGTGGCCAGAAAAAAGCCATTGCTTAAAGAAAAAAATAAGCAAACACGTTTGGTGTTCGCTAAAAGGCATGTGGGAGACCACCCAAATATATGGAAGATGGTACTCTGGTCAGATGAGACTAAAATTGAGCTTTTTGGCCATAAAGGAAAATGCGCAAACCCAACACCTCTCATAACCCCGAGAACACCATCCCCACAGTGAACCATGATGGTGGCATCATCATGATGTGGGGGTGTTTTCATCGGCAGGGACTGGGAAACTGGTTAGAAATGAAGGAATGATGGATGGTGCTAAATACAGGGAAATTCTTGAGCGAAACCTGTTTCAGTCTTCCAGAGATTTGAGACTGGGACGGAGGTTCACCTTCCAGCAGGACAATGAGCCTAAGCATACTGCTAAAGCAACACTCGAGTGGTTTAAGGGGAGACATTTAAGCGTCTTGGAATGGCCTAGTCAAAACCCAGACCTCAATCCAATTGAGAATCTGTGGTATGACTTGAGATTGCTGTACACCAGCGGAACCCATCCAACTTGAAGGAGCTGGAGCAGTTTTGCCTTGAAGAATGGGCAAAAATCCCAGTGGTTAGATGTGCCAAGCTAAGAGAGACATACCCCAAAAGACTTGCAGCTGTAATTGCTGCAAAAGGTGTCTCTACAAAGTATTGACTTTGGAGGGGTGAATAGTTATGCACGCTTAAGTTGTCTGTTTTTTTGTCTTATTTCACAATAAAAAATATTTTGCATCTTCAAAGTGGTAGGCATGTTGTGTAAACCAAATGATACAACCCCCCCCAAAAAATATATTTTAATTCCAGGTTGTAAGGCAACAAAATAGGAAAAATGCCAAGGGGGGGTGAATATTTTCGCAAGCCACTGTACCTTTCTGAGCGATGAGGCAGAAGTCCTCCTGTAGTTTGATGTAGTCACCGCCACACTCCATGTTGTCAGGAATCTGGCGAGAGACAGGGGTCTGGAAGTCCACCTGCTCAGCGCACAGGTTGGGGTTGGAGGAGTGGAGGCGCGTGGGCGACATACTGGCACTCACAGGGAGAGAGGGGACCTGAGAGGAGGAGAGGAAGGGAGGAAGGAGAGGAGGGAGGGAGGAGAGGAGAATGGAGAGAAACGAGAGGGAGAGGAGGAGAGGAAGGAGAGGGAGGAGAGGAGTGTCAGTACCACTTGGAGACTTGGGAATGTAGTAATGTGATCTACAGATGGAGCTCCATAAGACCTTCTGCGGTCTCTTCTGACATAGTCAAGACAGATACACACTCAGTGTTTATATCACTATATGAATCACACCAAGTCTGACAAGTCATATGGGACAGCAAAGCACAGATGAAGCTGAGGCTTCGTTCCAACCAATGTTCTTTTTAAGCCTTGGCTATAAATACATCACTTCATTTGCTTAAAAAAAAAAAAAAAAGGAAAAAAATCCTTCCCCTTGTTTCTCCTGGACTGATGACTCACTCATTCATTAACAACACTATGTATGTATACCAGAGGGCCGCTAGTGAGAAAACAGTTGGTTCTGGGCTACCTGGTGAGGAAACGGTTGGTTCTGGGCTTCCTGGTGACGAAACGGTTGGTTTTGTGCTTCCTGGTGACGAAACGGTTGGTTTTGTGCTTCCTGGTGAGAAAATGGTTGGTTCTGGGCTACCTGGTGACGAAACGGTTGGTTTTGTGCTTCCTGGTGACGAAACGGTTGGTTTTGGGCTTCCTGGTGAGAAAATGGTTGGTTCTGGGCTACCTAATCTACCAGAACACACGTAGTGATAAAAACGAAGTATCATGAAGGAAAAGGCTTTTAAACATTTGCCATAGGTAATTGGGAGAGTTTCAGAGAGTTTAATAATCCAAAGCATGATTAGCCTTCTCCTGAAGCTTTACAGAGTGTTCAAAATGGGGTAATTTAGACAACATGAGAATAAGGCATTGTACAGCCCAAAAAATGTGGTTCAGGCTTTGTATTATGATAAGTACAAAAGGACATTGAATCGAGAGAAGATAACCGAAAATGTTCTTTGCCCTGACATATAATTGCATAACGTACAGTTATGACTATAACTACTGTTCCCTGAAGGAGGGAAACGAGGTACCACACAGCTATTAGGAGTTTGCTCGCTAGATCCCTCTACTGAAGAACATTAGAATCACACCTGACAAGGCCAAGGAACGCTGTGCCTCACCGGAAGCCCCGCCTTCCACAGGCAATAAACTCGAGGCACGGATTCATTCCTTCAATTAAGTACTGCTCTTCACCGAGCTCAGAACTGGGCGGCGCGGGGCCTCGTTTCTCCTTCAGGGAACAGTAGGTACAGTCATAACTCTACGTTCCCTTTCAGTCGGTCAACTCGGTACAACACAGCTACGGAGATATGAAATCACGCCCCAAGCCGAACCCCCAGTGGACACCAAATGAAATGGCCCCACAACAGACCACCCAGAGTTCCAACCCGACAGGAAAACCTCCGGTACCCGGGTATTGCGCAATCTGCCCACTTTGGGCTACACTGGGAGGAGTGTCATCCAGGCGATAAAACCTGAAACAAAAAAGTGTGTGGTGATGCTCAACTCGCCGCAACACAAATATCTCCTACAGGCAACCCTTTAAACAACGTCCAAGAGGCCGCCAGACCCCTGGTAAAGTGGGTGTGTACACCGTTATGTAATTCCTGTCATTTGCCAGAGAGATATCATCCACAATCCAGTTGGAGAGACGCTGCTTAGAAAGCGCTCTACCACGAGCCGGATTATCAAAACAGACAAAAAGTTAGTCACACAAACTGACACCCCTGGTCCGCTCAACGTACATGGTAATGCTCGTACTGGACACAGGGCATGCAACCTGAAAAGCTCAAAAGCTAGAGACCTGTAGGACATAGTCATGACCTTAGGGTCAAAGGTCACACTAGGACACAACGTCAACTTAGAGTCGCCAAGGGCGAACTTCATACAGACTGTATAGTAGCAATAACGTTTAGAGGTAAACACCTTACCATCAGATTGGACCTTTCAGGGTCCAAGCCCACAGATTCCAAATCTCCGGCCGCGGGTTCCAGACCTGTCCGTGCACCTGGGACAACAAGTCCCTGCGCAATCCCCGCCTAAAAGGATGATCCCCATGAACCAAGGTCGTTTGTGCCAATGGGGAGCCACAAGGATCAAGGACAAGCCCTCCCAACGTACCGTCTAGCGAGTGCTGAATCAGATCCACAGCGGGAAAAGCAGAACGGAGGGTCAAAGGCCCCTGGTGCGTGAGAGTATCCATTTCCAACGGATCATCCAGGTGCCTTATCTAGAAAGACAGCTGACAAGTCGCATTTTCTCACGATGCGTAAAGATCTATGTCAGCCCCGCCTAACATTTTCCATATCTAGGAGACCACCCATTGGTACCTGGAGTGAGGGAAAGTGCGCACTGCTCCACAGCAGTAGGGAGCAAGCAAAGAATAAGAGCTTCTCACAAAGACACGGCGGTTGGAACCAAAAATCTCAAATTTGGACTCATCAGACCACAAGACAGATTTCCACCAGTCTAATGTCCATTGCTTGTGTTTCTTGGCCCAAGCAAGTCTCTTCTTCTTCTTATTGGTGTCCTTTAGAAGTGGCTTCTTTGCAATAATTCAACCATAAAGGCCTGATTCATGCAGTCTCCTCTGAACAGTTGATGTTGAGATGTGTCTGTTACTTGAACTCTGTGAAGCAATCTGGGCTGCAATCTCTAATGAACTTATCCTCTGGTTCTTCCTTTCCTGTGGCGGTCCTCATGAGAGCCAGTTTCATCATAGCTTTTGATGGTTTTTGCGACTGCACTTGAAGAAACTTTCAAAGTTCTTCACATTTTCCGGATTGACTGACCTTCATGTCTTAATGTCACGTGTGCTCCCTCTCCAGCCTCTAGGTCACCATGCTGCTCGTTATGGCGCACACCTGTCACCATCGTTACGCGCACATGCGCGTCAGACTCACCTGGACCCCAGTCTCCTCCTTGATTACCTGCCCTATATATGTCACTCCCTTTGGTTCCTTCCCCAGGTGTCATTGTTTCTGTTTCAGTTTCCTGTCTGTGCGTTGTTCGTGTTTCTTGTTTTGTTCATTTGTTTATTAAATGATGCACTCCCTGAACTTGCTTCCCGACTCCCAGGGCACACGTTACACTTAAACTAATGATGGACTGTTGTTTCTCTTTGCTTATTTGAGCTGTTCTTGCCATAATATGGACTTGGTATTTTACCAAATATGGCTATCTTCTGTATACCATCCCTGCCTCCTCACAACACAACTGATTGGCTCAAACGCATTAAGAAGGAAAGAAATTCCACAAATGAACTTTTAACAAGGCACACCTGTTAATTGAAATGCATTCCAGGTGACAACCTCATGAAGCTGGTTGAGAGAATGCCAAGAGTGTGCAAAGCTGTCATCAAGGCAAAGGGTGGCCACTTTGAAGAATATCAAATATATTTGTATTTGTTTAACACTTTTTGGTTACTACATGATTCCATATGTGTTATTTCATAGTTCTGATGTCTTCACTATTATTAAACAATGTAGAAAATAGTAAAAAATAAAGAAAAATCATGGAATGAGTAGGTGTCCAAACTTTTGACTGGTACTGTACATGGTGTACACCGTCCAACAGGATACACGTGGTGTACACCGTCCAATAGGATACACGTGGTGTACACTGTTCAACATGATACACGTGGTGTACACCGTCCAACAGCATACACGTGGTGTACACCGTCCAACAGGATACACGTGGTGTACACCGTCCAATAGGATACACGTGGTGTACACCGTCCAACAGGATACACGTGGTGTACACCGTCCAACAGGATACACGTGGTGTACACCGTCCAACAGGATACACGTGGTGTACACCGTCCAATAGGATACACGTGGTGTACACCGTCCAATAGGATACACGTGGTGTACACCGTCCAACAGCATACACGTGGAGTACACTGTTCAACTAAATGCTTAATTGCAGGTTCCTGTGTGTGTGTGTGTGTATGTGTATGTGTATGTGTGTGTGTGTGTGTGTGTGTGTGTGTGTGTGTGTGTGTGTGTGTGTGTGTGTGTGTGTGTGTGTGTGTGTGTGTGTGTGGAGAATCAGAGCAGGTGTCAGTCCAGTTCAAGTGTTCAGCAGTCTGATGGCTTGTAGATAGAAACAGTCTCTGAGACGGTTCTTATCAGGCCTCATGCTCTGTTACCGTCGACCTGACGGGGTCCTTGACGATGTGTGTGTGTGTTACCTGCATGTCAGTGAAATTGGGCGCTGACTGGGTCCTCTGTAGGCCCTCCAGGCTCTGCAGTAACTTGCTCAGCTCAATCAGGCTGGACTGGCAGCGGGCGAGCTCTGGAAAGAAGCAACACAAGGACATGGGTCACACTGGAAGGCCACCTCAGACCCAATGAAGTGAATGTGACACCCTGCTGTGCTTAACACATGAGAGAACAATTACGGAAAAACAAATGTCCTTATTAGTTTAAGTAACAAAGTGTAATAATATCATAGACAGGCGCTACTATCAGGAGATATTGTAAATACATAATACCAGGGCATGCGGAACATTTTCCATAATACCAGGGCATGGGGAACATATACCATAATACCAGGGCATGGGGAACATATACCATAATACCAGGGCAAGGGGAACATATACCATAATACCAGGGTATGGGGAACATATACCATAATACCAGGGCATGGAGAACATATACCATAATACCAGGGCAAGGGGAACATATACCATAATACCAGGGCAAGGGGAACATATACCATAATACCAGGGCATGGGGAACATATACCATAATACCAGGGCAAGGGGAACATATACCATAATACCAGGGCATGGGGAACATATACCATAATACCAGGGTATGGGGAACATATACCATAATACCAGGGCATGGGGAACATATACCATAATACCAGGGTATGGGGAACATATACCATAATACCAGGGCATGGGGAACATATACCATAATACCAGGGCATGGGGAACATACCATAATACCAGGGTATGGGGAACATATACCATAATACCAGGGCATGGGGAACATATACCATAATACCAGGGCAAGGGGAACATATACCATAATACCAGCGCATGGGGAACATATACCATAATACCAGGGCATGGGGAACATATACCATAATACCAGGGCATGGGGAACATATACCATAATACCAGGGCATGGGGAACATATACCATAATACCAGGGCATGGGGAACATATACCATAATACCAGGGCATGGGGAACATATACCATAATACCAGGGCATGGAGAACATATACCATAATACCAGGGCATTGGGAACATATACCATAATACCAGGGCATGGGGAACATATACCATAATACCAGGGCATGGGGAACATATACCATAATACCAGGGCATGGGGAACATATACCATAATACCAGGGCATGGAGAACATATACCATAATACCAGGGCATTGGGAACATATACCATAATACCAGGGCAAGGGGAACATATACCATAATACCAGGGCATGGGGAACATATACCATAATACCAGGGCATGGGGAACATATACCATAATACCAGGGCATTGGGAACATATACCATAATACCAGGGCATGGGGAACATATACCATAATACCAGGGCAAGGGGAACATACCATAATACTCCCTGGGGAACATATACCATAATACCAGGGCATGGGGAACATATACCATAATATCAGGGCATGGGGAACATATACCATAATACCAGGGCAAGGGGAACATACCATAATACTCCCTGGGGAACATATACCATAATACCAGGGCATGGGGAACATATACCATAATACCAGTGCATGGGGAACATATACCATCATACCAGGGCATGGGGAACATATACCATAATACCAGTGCATGGGGAACATATACCATAATACCAGGGCATGGGGAACATTTTCCATAATACCAGGGCAAGGGGAACATATACCATCATACCAGGGCAAGGGGAACATACCATAATACTCCCTGGGGAACATACACCATAATACCAGGGCAAGGGGAACATATACCATAATACCAGGGCAAGGGGAACATACCATAATACTCCCTGGGGAACATATACCATAATACCAGGGCATGGGGAACATATACCATAATACCAGTGCATGGGGAACATATACCATCATACCAGGGCATGGGGAACATATACCATAATACCAGGGCAAGGGGAACATACCATAATACCAGGGCATGGGGAACATATACCATCATACCAGGGCATGGGGAACATATACCATAATACCAGGGCAAGGGGAACATATACCATAATACCAGGGCATGGGGAACATACCATATTACCAGGGCATGGGGAACATATACCATAATACCAGGGCATGGGGAACATACCATCATACCAGGGCATGGGGAACATATACCATAATACCAGGGCAAGGGGAACATATACCATAATACTCCCTGGGGAACATATACCATCATACCCCACAAGACATGCCACCAGAGGTCTCTTCACAACTATGGGAGGCGCACAGTGCTACATAGAGCTATGACTACATGGAACTCATGTAAGTAGTAAAATTAGATTTAAAAAATTGATAAAAATACACCTTATGGAACAGCGGGGACTACGAAGCAACACAAACATAGGCACAGACACATGCATACACACTAGAGGTCGACCGAATAATCGGCATGGCCGATTAATTGGGGCCGATTTCAAGTTTTCATAACAATCGGTAATCTGCATTTTTGGATGCCAATTATGGCCGATTACATTCCATTCCATGAGGAGACTGCGTGGCAGGCTGGCCACCTGTTACGCGAGTGCAGCAAGGAGCCAAGGTAAGTTGCTAGCTAGCATTAAACTTATCTTATAAAAAACAATCAATCTTCACGTAATCACTAGTTAACTACACATGGTTGGTGATATTACAACGTTAACTAGCTTGTTATGCGTTGCATATAATCAATGCGGTACCTGTTAATTTATCATCGAATCACAGCCTACTTTGCCAAACGGGGGATGACACATCATCACATCATTATCCACTTTAACAAAAGCGCATTCGCGAAAAAAGCACAATCGTTGCACGAATGTACCTAACCATAAACATCAATGCCTTTCTTAAAATCAATACACAGAAGTATATTTTGTTAAACCTGCATATTTAGTTCAAATAAATTCATGTTAGCAGGCAATATTAACTAGGGAAATTGTGTCACTTCTCTTGCGTTCATTGCACGCAGAGTCAGGGTATATTGCAACAGTTTGGGCCGCCTGGCTTGTTTGCGAACCAATTTGCCAGAAGTTTACATAATTATGACTTAACATTGAAGGTTGTACAATGTAACAGCAATATTTAGACTTATGGATACCACCCGTTCGATAAAATACGGAACGGTTCCGTATTTCACTGAAAGAATAAACTTTTGTTTTCGAAATGATAGTTTCTGGATTTGACCATATTAATGACCAAAGGCTCGTATTTCTGTGTTTATTATATTATAATTAAGTCTATGATTTGATATTTGATAGAGCTGTCTGACTGAGCGGTGGTAGGCAGCAGCAGGCTCGTAAGCATTCTTTCAAGCTTTACTGCGTTTGTCAGCAGCTCTTACCAATGCTCACAGCGCTGTTTATGACTTCAAGCCTATCAACTCCTGAGATTAGGCAGGCAATACTAAAGTGCCTATTAGAACATCCAATAGTCAAAGGTATATGAAATACAAATGGTATAGAGAGAAATAGTCGACACGTCATAATTCCTATAATAACTACAACCTAAAACTTCTGAACTGGGAATATTGAACCACCAGCTTTCATTTGTTCTCATGTTCTGAGCAAGGAACTTAAACATTGGCTTTTTACATGGCACATATTGCACTTTTACTTTCTTCTCCAAAACTGTGTTTTTGTATTATTTAAACCAAATTGAGCATATTTCATTATTTATTTGAGACTAAATTTATTTTAACTTAATATAATACATAAAATCTAAGTGTTCATTGATCATTCAGTATTGATATTTAAAAATAGTCTGATTAATTATATATAAAAATAGTCCGATTAATCGGTTTTCGGCTTTTTTTGGTCGTCCAATAATTGCTATCGGAGTTGAAAAATCCTAATCGGTCAACCTCTAATACACACACGTACACGTGGATTCTGTGTTGTAGATATGTGGAAGTGGAGTCGGGGCCTGAGGGCACACATTTAATGTGTTGTGAAATCTGTTGTGAATGTATTGTAATGTTTTTAAAATTGTATAACTGCCTAAATGTTGCTGGACCCCAGGAAGAGTAGCTGCTGCCTTGGCAGGAACTAATTGGGATCCATAATAAATACAAATATGAATCATATGAACACAGTTCCATCATGTGAACACAGTTCCATCATGTGAAGACAGTTCCATCATGTGAAGACAGTTCCATCATGTGAAGACAGTTCCATCATGTGAGGACAGTTCCATCATGTGAGGACAGTTCCATCATGTGAAGACAGTTCCATCATGTGAACACAGTTCCATCATGTGAACACAGTTCCATCATGTGAACACAGTTCCATCATGTGAACACAGTTCCATCATGTGAAGACAGTTCCATCATGTGAAGACAGTTCCATCATGTGAGGACAGTTCCATCATGTGAGGACAGTTCCATCATGTGAGGACAGTTCCATCATGTGAGGACAGTTCCATCATGTGAACACAGTTCCATCATGTGAACACAGTTCCATCATGTGAACACAGTTCCATCATGTGAACACAGTTCCATCATGTGAACACAGTTCCATCATGTGAACACAGTTCCATCATGTGAAGACAGTTCCATCATGTGAGGACAGTTCCATCATGTGAAGACAGTTCCATCATGTGAACACAGTTCCATCATGTGAACACAGTTCCATCATGTGAACACAGTTCCATCATGTGAACACAGTTCCATCATGTGAAGACAGTTCCATCATGTGAAGACAGTTCCATCATGTGAAGACAGTTCCATCATGTGAAGACAGTTCCATCATGTGAAGACAGTTCCATCATGTGAACACAGTTCCATCATGTGAACACAGTTCCATCATGTGAACACAGTTCCATCATGTGAACACAGTTCCATCATGTGAACACAGTTCCATCATGTGAACACAGTTCCATCATGTGAACACAGTTCCATCATGTGAACACAGTTCCATCATGTGAACACAGTTCCATCATGTGAACACAGTTCCATCATGTGAAGACAGTTCCATCATGTGAAGACAGTTCCATCATGTGAGGACAGTTCCATCATGTGAGGACAGTTCCATCATGTGAAGACAGTTCCATCATGTGAAGACAGTTCCATCATGTGAAGACAGTTCCATCATGTGAAGACAGTTCCATCATGTGAAGACAGTTCCATCATGTGAAGACAGTTCCATCATGTGAAGACAGTTCCATCATGTGAAGACAGTTCCATCATGTGAAGACAGTTCCATCATGTGAAGACAGTTCCATCATGTGAGGACAGTTCCATCATGTGAGGACAGTTCCATCATGTGAACACAGTTCCATCATGTGAAGACAGTTCCATCATGTGAGGACAGTTCCATCATGTGAAGACAGTTCCATCATGTGAACACAGTTCCATCATGTGAAGACAGTTCCATCATGTGAAGACAGTTCCATCATGTGAGGACAGTTCCATCATGTGAGGACAGTTCCATCATGTGAACACAGTTCCATCATGTGAACACAGTTCCACCACGTCAAGACAGTTCCATCATGTGAACACAGTTCCATCATGTGAGGACAGTTCCATCATGTGAGGACAGTTCCATCATGTGAAGACAGTTCCATCATGTGAACACAGTTCCATCATGTGAACACAGTTCCATCATGTGAACACAGTTCCACCACGTCAAGACAGTTCCATCATATGAACACAGTTCCACCACATCGAACACAGTTCCACCACATCGAACACAGTTCCACCACGTCGAACACAGTTCCATCATATGAACACAGTTCCATCATATGAACACAGTACATCTTCCACTACTGGCAGGGAAAGGGAAATATATTGCTGATCCTTGTCATCATCCAGATGGATGTTCTAAAGCATTGATGGTTGGAGCAAGGAAGAGAGGAAGAAAGGGAGGAAGGAAGAGAGGGAGGAAGGAAGGAAGAGATGGAGGAAGAGAGGAAGAGAGGGAGGAAAAGAGGAAGAGAGTAAGAGAGGGAGGAAGAGAGGAGGGAAGAGAGGAGGGAAGAGAGGGAGGAAGAAAGGAGGGAAGAGAGGGAGGAAGAAAGGAGGGAAGAGAGCGAGGAAGGAAGGAAGGGAGGGAGGAAGAGAGGAGGAAGAGAGGAGGAAGAGAGGGAGGAAGAGAGGGAGGAAGAGAGGGAGGAAGAGAGTAAGAGAGGGAGGAAGAGAGGGAGGAAGAGAGGAAGGAAGAGAGAGAGGAAGAGAGAGAGGAAGAGAGTAAGAGAGGGAGGAAGAGAGGGAGGAAGAGAGTAAGAGAGGGAGGAATAGAGTAAGAGAGGGAGGAAGAAAGGAAGGAAGAGAGGAAGGAAGAGAGGAACGGAGGAAGAGAGGAAGAGAGGGAGGAAGAGAGGAAAAGGGAGGAAGAGAGAAAGGAAGAGAGGAAGAAAGGGAGGAAGAGAGGAAGGAAGAGAGAAAGAACTTACCCTCTGTACACTTGTCCATCTCCTCTGACTCCTGGAGCCATGCGGCCACCTTGCTCTGCCCGTTACTGTAGGAGGCAGGCAGGCTGCTCCTGGTACTGGGGGCCTGGGGGGACTGCCATGGTGGAAGACTGGTGCTGCTACTGGGGGCTGGGGGGGACTGCCATGGTGGGAGGCTGGTGCTGCTACTGGGGGCTGTGGGGGACTGCCATGGTGGAAGGCTGGTGGGCTTGGTCTGCTGGAGGACATGGAGAGAGACAAAGGGGTTGGTTAGTTAACACACCTCAGTCTACAACACCTGAATAACACACACCAGATGTGAAAAAAACATTACGTTTCAGGCTTTCAAGTCTAAGATAATTCCATGCCTTCTAAGAGAAATCTGTATAATAGCTGAAGAAAAGGAAGACATAGTATGTGTCCTACAACTCTAAATGTCAAACCACCAAAGATATCCCTTCTGTTTCACCATCACTTCAAAGCAGCAGATGTTTACTGACTCAGTCTCAGGCCCTGTGAGAGTGTTGATCAGTAGGAGGCCATGCAGACCCAGACACAGACCGGGCCCAGACCAGGCCGAGACCCAGATCCATGCAGGTCCAGGCCCAGACCAGGCCCTGACCCATGCAGATCCAGGCCCAGACCAGGCCAAGACCCAGATCCATGCAGGCCCAGACCCAGACCAGGCCAAGACCCATGCAGGCCCAGACCAGGCCGAGACCCAGATCCATGCAGATCCAGGCCCAGACCAGGCCAAGACCCAGATCCATGTAGGCCCAGACCCAGACCAGGCCAAGACCCATGCAGGCCCAGACCAGGCCGAGACCCAGATCCGTGCAGATCCAGGCCCAGACCAGGCCAATACCCAGCTCCATGCAGGCCCAGACCCAGACCAGGCCCAGACCCATGCAGGCCCAGACCAGGCCGAGACCCAGATCCGTGCAGATCCAGGCCCAGACCAGGCCCTGACCCATGCAGGCTCAGACCCAGACCAGGCCAAGACCCAAATCCATGCAGGCCCAGACCCAGACCAGGCCCAGATCCAGACCAGGCCCAGAAAAGGCCCAGACCGGACAAAGACCCAGTCCCTGACCCAGCTGCTCTGAATACAGGCCTGTTTGATGTCCTAATGGCTTCAGTCTGCCAGACTGTTCTCTCCCTGGGGACACAGTGTGTTTGACTTAACACATTCATAGTGATACTGCATTACCCACTGTAATTACCCACATCATTACCCACTGTAATTACACACAGCATTACACACTGTAATTACACACAGCATTACCCACTGCAATTACCCACATCATTACCCTCTGTATTACCCACATCATTACCCACTGTAATTACACACAGCATTACACACTGTAATTACTCACATCATTACCCACTTTAATTACCCACAGCATTACCCACTATAATTACTCACAACATTACCCACTGTAATTACTCACAACATTACCCACTGTAATTACCCACAGCATTACCCACTATAATTACACACATCATTACACACTGTAATTACTCACATCATTACCCACTTTAATTACCCACATCATTACCCTCTGTAATTACACACACCATTACCCACTGTAATTACACACAGCATTACACACTGTAATTACTCACATCATTACCCACTTTAATTACCCACAGCATTACCCACTATAATTACTCACAACATTACCCACTGTAATTACCCACATCATTACCCTCTGTAATTACTCACACCATTACCCACTGTAATTACACAGAGCATTACACACTAATTACTCACAACATTACCCACTATAATTACACACTGTAATTACTCACCACATTACCCACGTTAATTACACACAACATTACCCACTGTAATTACACACAGCATTACCCACTGTAATTACCCACAGCATTACGGCATTAAGGCCATATCTGATTCAGATTCAGACTCATTAGTCTTATAATTAGCTCAGTAACTGAACAGGGCTGTTAGTAGTAATAGAACCAGTCACAAATGAAATGTTGCGTGTCTGTATACTGAAACATTAATAGCTTTGTATGTGGGTCAGACAGAAAAGAGCTCAGCTTACCACAACAGAGAACAACTGTGCCGAGCTAACTGACAAGGAACAGGAGCTAACTGACAGGAAAGTGAAGCTAACAGACAGGAAAGTGAAGCTAACTGACAAGGAAGAGGAGCTAACTGACAAGGAAGAGGAGCTAACTGACAGGAAAGTGAAGCTAACTGACAGGGAAGTAAAGCTAACTGACAGTGAATAGGTGCCAACCGCCAGAGAAGTGGCGCTAACTGCCAGGATAGTTAGCTTTTCTGTCAGTTAGCTTCACTTTCCTGTCAGTTAGCTCCTCTTCCCTGTCAGTTAGCTTCACTTTCCTGTCAGTTAGCTCGGCACAGTTGTTCTCTGTTGTGGTAAGCTGAGCTCTTTTCTGTCTGACCCACAGGGAAGTAGCGCTAACCGACAGGGAAATGGAGCTAACTGCCAGGGAAGAGGAGCTAACCGCCAGGGAAATGGAGCTAACTGCCAGGGAAGTGGAGCTAACCCATCAGTGAAGTGGAGTTACCCACCAGTGAAGTGGAGCTAACCCACCAGAGAAGTGGAGCTAACCGCCAGGGAAGTGGAGCTAACCCACCAGGGAAGTGGAGCTAACCCACCAGGGAAGTGGAGCTAACCCACCAGGGAAGTGGAGCTAACCCACCAGGGAAGTGGAGCTAACCGCCAGGGAAGAGGAGCTAACCCACCAGGGAAGTGGAGCTAACCGCCAGGGAAGTGGAGCTAACCCACCAGGGAAGTGGAGCTAACCGCCAGGGAAGTGGAGCTAACCCACCAGGGAAGTGGAGCTAACCGCCAGGGAAGAGGAGCTAACCCACCAGGGAAGTGGAGATAACCGCCAGGGAAGAGGAGCTAACCCACCAGGGAAGTGGAGATAACCGCCAGGGAAGAGGAGCTAACCGCCAGGGAAGAGGAGCTAACCCACCAGGGAAGTGGAGATAACCGCCAGGGAAGAGGAGCTAACCGCCAGGGAAGAGGAGCTAACCCACCAGGGAAGTGGAGCTAACCGCCAGGGAAGAGGAGCTAACCCACCAGGGAAGTGGAGATAACCGCCAGGGAAGAGGAGCTAACCGCCAGGGAAGTGGAGATAACCCACCAGGGAAGTGGAGCTAACCCACCAGGGAAGTGGAGCTAACCGCCAGGGAAGTGGAGCTAACCGCCAGGGAAGAGGAGCTAACCCACCAGGGAAGTGGAGATAACCGCCAGGGAAGAGGAGCTAACCCACCAGGGAAGTGGAGCTAACCGCCAGGGAAGAGGAGCTAACCCACCAGGGAAGTGGAGCTAACCGCCAGGGAAGTGGAGCTAACCGCCAGGGAAGAGGAGCTAACCCACCAGGGAAGTGGAGCTAACCGCCAGGGAAGTGGAGCTAACCGCCAGGGAAGAGGAGCTAACCCACCAGGGAAGTGGAGATAACCGCCAGGGAAGTGGAGCTAACCGCCAGGGAAGAGGAGCTAACCCACCAGGGAAGTGGAGCTAACCGCCAGGGAAGAGTAGCCCACCTTTACTTCATGTTGTCCTGCAGCGGGGGAGGGGGCTGGGTGGGGGTGAAGGATGGGGGACTCTGTGCTGGCAGGGGGAGGAAACGTCCTTATGGTGGCGTCTCGGGGGGAGCGGACGATCTCATTCTGCCGGTAGAGACGGTGGTGGCGTAGCTTGACCACCCAGCAGTCAAAGATGTCTGGAGACTTGATCTGTAAAGAGGAGAGGAAAGGGGAGAGGAAAGAAGAGGAGAGAGATGCCACAGTAGGCTATTGTTCATAGAAATTGTAATCGTCCAAGCCCTCAGACAAGGGCTAGACTTCTATCATCCATCCTGTGAATCTCTGTCACTCTTTCAAGCTAACCTTGAGGTGGTAGATATGTTTCTCTGTGTCCAAGTCAATGCTAACCTTGTAGGTGGTAGATATGTTTCTATGTGTCCAAGTCAATGCTAACCTTGAGGTGATAGATATGTTTCTCTGTGTCCAAGTCAATGCTAACCTTGAGGTGGTAGATATGTTTCTCTGTGTCCAAGTCAATGCTAACCTTGAGGTGGTAGATATGTTTCTCTGTGTCCAAGTCAATGCTAACCTTGAGGTGGTAGATATGTTTCTCTGTGTCCAAGTCAATGCTAACCTTGAGGTGGTAGATATGTTTCTATGTGTCCAAGTCAATGCTAACCTTGAGGTGGTAGATATGTTTCTCTGTGTCCAAGTCAATGCTAACCTTGGAGGTGGTAGATATGTTTCTCTGTGTCCAAGTCAATGCTAACCTTGAGGTGGTAGAGATGCTCCTCTGTGTCCAAGTCAATGCTAACCTTGAGGTGGTAGATATGTTTCTCTGTGTCCAAGTCAATGCTAACCTTGAGGTGGTAGATATGTTTCTCTGTGTCCAAGTCAATGCTAACCTTGAGGTGGTAGAGATGCTCCTCTGTGTCCAAGTCAATGCTAACCTTGAGGTGGTAGAGATGCTCCTCTGTGTCCAAGTCAATGCTAACCTTGAGGTGGTAGATATGTTTCTCTGTGTCCAAGTCAATGCTAACCTTGTAGGTGATAGATATGTTTCTCTGTGTCCAAGTCAATGCTAACCTTGAGGTGGTAGATATGTTTCTATGTGTCCAAGTCAATGCTAACCTTGAGGTGGTAGAGATGCTCCTCTGTGTCCAAGTCAATGCTAACCTTGAGGTGGTAGAGATGTTTCTATGTGTCCAAGTCAATGCTAACCTTGAGGTGGTAGAGATGTTTCTATGTGTCCAAGTCAATGCTAACCTTGAGGTGGTAGAGATGTTTCTATGTGTCCAAGTCAATGCTAACCTTGAGGTGGTAGATATGTTTCTATGTGTCCAAGTCAATGCTAACCTTGAGGTGGTAGATATGTTTATATGTGTCCAAGTCAATGCTAACCTTGTAGGTGGTAGATATGTTTCTCTGTGTCCAAGTCAATGCTATCCTTGAGGTGGTAGAGATGCTCCTCTGTGTCCAAGTCAATGCTAACCTTGAGGTGGTAGAGATGTTTCTCTGTGTCCAAGTCAATGCTAACCTTGAGGTGGTAGAGATGTTTCTATGTGTCCAAGTCAATGCTAACCTTGAGGTGATAGAGATGCTCCTCTGTGTCCAAGTCAATGCTAACCTTGAGGTGGTAGATATGTTTCTCTGTGTCCAAGTCAATGCTAACCTTGAGGTGGTAGAGATGTTTCTCTGTGTCCAAGTCAATGCTAACCTTGAGGTGGTAGAGATGCTCCTCTGTGTCCAAGTCAATGCTAACCTTGAGGTGGTAGAGATGTTTCTCTGTGTCCAAGTCAATGCTAACCTTGAGGTGGTAGAGATGTTTCTATGTGTCCAAGTCAATGCTAACCTTGAGGTGATAGAGATGCTCCTCTGTGTCCAAGTCAATGCTAACCTTGAGGTGGTAGATATGTTTCTCTGTGTCCAAGTCAATGCTAACCTTGAGGTGGTAGAGATGTTTCTCTGTGTCCAAGTCAATGCTAACCTTGAGGTGGTAGAGATGTTTCTCTGTGTCCAAGTCAATGCTAACCTTGAGGTGGTAGATATGTTTCTATGTGTCCAAGTCAATGCTAACCTTGAGGTGGTAGATATGTTTCTCTGTGTCCAAGTCAATGCTAACCTTGAGGTGGTAGATATGTTTCTATGTGTCCAAGTCAATGCTAACCTTGAGGTGGTAGATATGTTTCTCTGTGTCCAAGTCAATGCTAACCTTGAGGTGGTAGATATGTTTCTCTGTGTCCAAGTCAATGCTAACCTTGAGGTGATAGATATGTTTCTCTGTGTCCAAGTCAATGCTAACCTTGAGGTGATAGAGATGCTCCTCTGTGTCCAAGTCAATGCTAACCTTGAGGTGGTAGATATGTTTCTCTGTGTCCAAGTCAATGCTAACCTTGAGGTGGTAGAGATGTTTCTCTGTGTCCAAGTCAATGCTAACCTTGAGGTGGTAGATATGTTTCTATGTGTCCAAGTCAATGCTAACCTTGAGGTGGTAGATATGTTTCTATGTGTCCAAGTCAATGCTAACCTTGAGGTGGTAGAGATGCTCCTCTGTGTCCAAGTCAATGCTAACCTTGAGGTGGTAGAGATGTTTCTCTGTGTCCAAGTCAATGCTAACCTTGAGGTGGTAGAGATGTTTCTCTGTGTCCAAGTCAATGCTAACCTTGAGGTGGTAGAGATGTTTCTCTGTGTCCAAGTCAATGCTAACCTTGAGGTGGTAGAGATGTTTCTATGTGTCCAAGTCAATGCTAACCTTGAGGTGATAGAGATGCTCCTCTGTGTCCAAGTCAATGCTAACCTTGAGGTGGTAGAGATGTTTCTATGTGTCCAAGTCAATGCTAACCTTGAGGTGGTAGATATGTTTCTATGTGTCCAAGTCAATGCTAACCTTGAGGTGGTAGAGATGCTCCTCTGTGTCCAAGTCAATGCTAACCTTGAGGTGGTAGAGATGTTTCTCTGTGTCCAAGTCAATGCTAACCTTGAGGTGGTAGAGATGTTTCTCTGTGTCCAAGTCAATGCTAACCTTGAGGTGGTAGAGATGTTTCTCTGTGTCCAAGTCAATGCTAACCTTGAGGTGGTAGAGATGTTTCTATGTGTCCAAGTCAATGCTAACCTTGAGGTGGTAGAGATACTCCTCTGTGTCCAAGTCAATGCGGCGGGCTCTCTTCTTGATGGACATGACAGAGAGACCCACATCAATGCAGCCATGCAGCTTGCCTTTCTGAATCTTAGAGAAAAGAGAGTTAACATAAGTCATGTATGGTATCTCATTGTTGATGTATAAATGGAATCTCAAGGTGAAGAAAGAAAGATATAGGATCATGATCAAAAGGTCTAATTGACTCTGTTAGGACTACTTTGCTCTTATAGGCCTACTTGACCCTTGCGGGCCTACTTGAAGTCTTATAGGTCTACTTGAAGTCTTATAGGTCTACTTGAAGTCTTATTCAAAAGTAACCACCATGAATCATCATTCTGCACTATTACGCAATATCCTGCAGTGAGGCTAGTTTGTCAGTTTGGTTCAAAGAGATCAAGGCTGACAAGAACAATGGCTGCTTCCAGGAGACACTGTGGAAGTGAAGGACCCTTTGGAAACATCAGATAAGTGTGGACGCAGCAGTTTCGCCAGTCATTTGGAGATTTCCTACAGAATGACATGGGCAGCAGAAACACTATAGGCAGAGTGACCCTGGAGGTGTTTCTGCTAAGTTACCATTGTGCCATAGGGATGCCAACTGAGGCTGCCCTCCATCCCTGCTCCGTCTCTGCTCCATTGGCTACTAGTCAGGGTTACTCACATCAATTGGTGACTTGGAGTACTTCAGCATCCCATTGTCCAGGACAAAAAAACGCTGTAGGACAAAACAAGAACAAACATTGAGTAGGAGAATAACAGCACTTGTCTCTGGAAATGAATGTACTCTATCTGAAAGAAGGTGTGGTTGATGGCTTTTCTGAAGGGTTCAAACAACAAGGAAATCGATGAAGACAAGTACAAGTGTTGTTCTCTCTCAGTCGGCCATCAAGCCCTACCTTGTGCCAGCCTTTCAGTGGCCATTTTCGCTTCTTCAGCATGAAGCCCTCGTGTTTATCTGGCCTCTGGACGTTGCTCTGACCGATTTTCAGCCCCTCAATGATTTCCCAGCTGTCTGCCTCCTAGGGATGGAGAGAAAAACAGAGCCGTGTCGGAACTCATCTGTTCACTTCTCCGGGTCCGGCGGTAACAGCAGAAAAAACAGCAACAGTACAGAAAGGCCCCCGGCCCGGACCGCAGTGGTTTCCCCAAGTACATGGAGTAGCCAGCCAGGGCGTTGGCAGAACGAGCTCTATTTTGGTGGCCTCTGGTACATTCTAATGCCTTGATTCCATCCAAAATACACAGCTACTTTAACGACTTTACCTCCCAGATTGGTAAAATGAGTTGTGGTATTGAGTGGAAAGACATGACTTTACAATTAAAATGACAGAAAATGTATGAATTCAGTGTGTTGTTAGTTGTTTTGGTTATCGTCTAGGCCTTTGTGATCAACACTATTTTCTAAATAAGAGAACCTTTAACATGAAACCTCTCTACTCTTGAGATTCAAGTCATATTTACAGTTTTACTGCAAGATATGAATGGCCACAATGATGTTTGTTCTTCAAATTATGCTGCTACTGGGGGCAAGATGCTTGTGACTCAAGGAATTGGTAGGGTTTCCGACTTGTCAATCAATCACTGTGGATGGGAGTTTGAGGGAAGGTGGTAGATGAGTAATCTAGTCATAAAAACTAGTCTACAATTTCAATTTAGTTTATTGTGGCAAAAACCAAAGAAAAAAATATTGTAAACATGAATTCCCTGTTGAGAAACAAAGTCAGGAATAGATCTACCAGTATTTTTATTTATTTAACCAAGTCAGGTAAGAACAAATTCTTATTTACAATGACGGCCTACACCGGCCAAACCCGGACGACGCTGGGCCAATTGTGCGCCGCCCTATGGGACTCCCAATCACGGCCGGCTGTGATACAGCCTGGATGATGGAGTGATGGAAGACTAACGCAGGTGTTAAACCAGCAGTTGACTGCTCCATTGTCGACAGTGATAAAATCAGTAGATCTTCATCAATATCTTTAATAATACCATATAAGTATCCTGAGCTTTTAAAACCTTTAATCTGTTTTATTTAATCATATTTTGGACCAGAATGAGGCTCTCTCTCCACTAGCCTACCCATTGTTTCTGCAGTGAGGGGTCAGCATCTTCATCGAATATAATTCATCTGCAGATAATCGCCAAAAACAGTAGTAGGCTATACAGACTTTTCTGACTCGCGGATTGAAACGTTTAAGTAAAAAGAAGCCTAGTAGCCGGTTTACAATGAGTCTGTTATTGGCTATTTAGTAGACGGCCGGTGCTTATGGAAAACACTGGGACCGCATTGCATCCTGCTGCCTTTAAACAGTATGAATAATAGATACTACCAGATACAACATAAAAACTACCGGATACAACATAAATACTACCGGATACAACATAAATACTACCAGATACAACATAGATACTACCAGATACAACATAAATACTACCGGATACAACATAAATACTACCAGATACAACATAAATACTACCAGATACAACATAAATACTACCAGATACAACATAAATACTACCAGATACAACATAAATACTACCAGATACAACATAAATACTACCAGATACAACATAAATACTACCAGATACAACATAAATACTACCAGATACAACATAAAAACTACCGGATACAACATAAATACTACCAGATACAACATAAATACTACCAGATACAACATAAATACTACCAGATACAACATAAATACTACCAGATACAACATAAATACTACCAGATACAACATAAATACTACCAGATACAACATAAAAACTACCGGATACAACATAAATACTACCAGATACAACATAAATACTACCAGATACAGCATAAAAACTACCGGATACAACATAAATACTACCAGATACAACATAAATACTACCAGATACAACATAAAAACTACCGGATACAACATAAATACTACCAGATACAACATAAATACTACCAGATACAACATAAATACTACCAGATACAACATAAATACTACCAGATACAACATAAATACTACCGGATACAACATAAAAACTACCGGATACAACATAAATACTACCGGATACAACATAAATACTACCAGATACAACATAAATACTACCAGATACAACATAAATACTACCGGATACAACATAAATACTACCAGATACAACATAAATACTACCGGATACAACATAAATACTACCAGATACAACATAAAAACTTCCGGATACAACATAAATACTACCAGATACAACATAAATACTACAAGATACAACATAAATACTACCAGATACAACATAAATACCACCAGATACAACATAGATACTACCAGATACAACATAGATACTACCAGATCCAGATACAACATAAATACTACCAGATACAACATAGATACTACCAGATACAACATAAATACTACCAGATACAACATAAATACTACCAGATACAACATAAATACTACCAGATACAACATAAATATAACCAGTACACTACTGTATATTACGTTGAACTGTGCATTTTTTGTTCTACCTATTTACAGAAATACAACCCAATTTGAGTATCTCCCAGCCCTCTCAGCATTTCCACTAGCTGTCCCCTACTCTGCTCTCCTGTTTCAGGGCTCCTCTGGAGCAGAGGAGTGGAGGCAGGGATGGGGTCAGGTGGGGATAAGTATGACATGGCAGCAGAAGTGTCCCACTATGAGACTGAGACCCTGGAGGGCCCCACCCGGCGACGTGGGTTAGGCCATGGTCAGGGGAAGTTACAGCTGAATACAGAACAGTTAGCTGCCTTATAAGCTGCCCCCTGCAGCGCTGTGTGTGTGTGTGTGTGACAGGCTGTGGCCTCACACAACACCCAGGGATCAATATAGATCATGTGACTATTACTAAACACAACACCCAGGGATCAATATAGATCATGTTGCTATTACTAAACACAACACCCAGGGATCAATATAGATCATGTGACTATTACTAAACACAACACCCAGGGATCAATATAGATCATGTGACTATTACTAAACACAACACCCAGGGATCAATATAGATCATGTGGCTATTACTAAACACAACACCCAGGAATCAATATAGATCATGTGACTATTACTAAACACAACACCCAGAGATCAATATAGATCATGTGACTATTACTAAACACAACACCCAGGGATCAATATAGATCATGTGACTATTACTAAACACAACACCCAGGGATCAATATAGATCATGTGGCTATTACTAAACACAACACCCAGAGATCAATATAGATCATGTTGCTATTACTAAACACAACACCCAGGGATCAATATAGATCATGTGGCTATTACTAAACACAACACCCAGGGATCAATATAGATCATGTGGCTATTACTAAACACAACACCCAGAGATCAATATAGATCATGTGGCTATTACTAAATACAACACCCAGGGATCAATATAGATCATGTTGCTATTACTAAACACAACACCCAGGGATCAATATAGATCATGTGACTATTACTAAACACAACACCCAGGGATCAATATAGATCATGTGACTATTACTAAACACAACACCCAGGGATCAATACAGATCATGTGACTATTACTAAATACAACACCCAGGGATCAATATAGATCATGTGACTATTACTAAACACAACACCCAGGGATCAATATAGATCATGTGACTATTACTAAACACAACACCCAGGGATCAATATAGATCATGTGGCTATTACTAAACACAACACCCAGGAATCAATATAGATCATGTGACTATTACTAAACACAACACCCAGAGATCAATATAGATCATGTGGCTATTACTAAACACAACACCCAGGGATCAATATAGATCATGTGACTATTACTAAACACAACACCCAGAGATCAATATAGATCATGTGGCTATTACTAAACACAACACCCAGGGATCAATATAGATCATGTGACTATTACTAAACACAACACCCAGGGATCAATATAGATCATGTGGCTATTACTAAACACAACACCCAGGGATCAATATAGATCATGTTGCTATTACTAAACACAACACCCAGGGATCAATATAGATCATGTGACTATTACTAAACACAACACCCAGGGATCAATATAGATCATGTGACTATTACTAAACACAACACCCAGGGATCAATACAGATCATGTGACTATTACTAAATACAACACCCAGGGATCAATATAGATCATGTGACTATTACTAAACACAACACCCAGGGATCAATATAGATCATGTGACTATTACTAAACACAACACCCAGGGATCAATATAGATCATGTGGCTATTACTAAACACAACACCCAGGGATCAATATAGATCATGAAGGGCCATGTGGCTATTTCTAAATGTCTGTCTCTGTGTGTGTGTGTGTGTGTGTGTGTGTGTGTGTGTGTGTGTGTGTGTGTGTGTGTGTGTGTCTCTGTGTTTGTGTGTAAAAAACATTGAGCAGCGTAATAAAGATGGTGAAGTAGACATGACCTAAGTGTGCAACAACCTGACCCGTTGAAAGCAAATGAACATAATGTGTTTTTAATCCAGGACAGTGCAGAAAGCTATTCTGTTCTGGTGTGACCCAGTTCAGTCACCATAGCAGCCTGGTAGAAGTAGGCCATTCCAATCCCTCTATTTCAAAAGTTAATCTCACCTTCAAAAGATATGGATTTTTAAAAACTAGAATTGTTTGGACACTTGAATATGAAACAGTATAGGCTAAATGCATAAATCGCTAAAGTTGTGTCCTCGCAATGCTGGAGGATAGATGGATTGATGGCGCTGCAATAATAACACTACCACCATGTTGTCCCAATACACAGTAAGCAGTGTTTTCCATAAGCACCGGCCGTCTACTAAATAGCCAATAACAGACTCATTGTAAACCGGCTATTAGGCTTCTTTTGACTTAAACGTTTCAATGCGCGAGTCAGAAAAGTCTGTATAGCCTACTACTGTTTTTGGCGATTATCTGCAGATGAATTATATTCGATGAAGATGCTAAACCCTCACTGTAGGAACAATAGGTAGGCTAGTGGAGAGAGAGCCTCATTCTGGTCCAAAATATGATTAAATAAAACAGATTAAAGGTTTTAAAAGCTAAGGATACTTATATGGTTTTAGCCGGCTACTTTTTCCATTTCATTAAATTAACTAGGCTTCTTTTATTTACAAGTTCTCAATTCGCTAAATCAGAAATGTGTAGCCTTCACCCACGGCTAGAATGAACAATATGCATCTTATAGTGATCTATTGATAGGACAGGCGCCTGTCAGTCACAAAGCGAGCAATGACAGGGAAACTACTGGTCTTCTGTCTGTCCCGCCTCTCGGTACCGGTGTTATTTATGTACGCTGTGGTTGGCTGCAGTCTAATTTCTCACGGAGGAGGGGAGAGCATGATGCTTCTTCAACGTCTCCTGTGAGTGAATTTACACGTCCCATGTAGGCTAATTTAAGTGGTAAAGATGAGTTGAAATCAACTTAATGTATTTTTTTGGCAAATTCATTTATTTTCTTTCGCGTGTTTCATAGGACTATACAGCCACGGAGTCGGGGTGCATAGGCTATTTAATGTGGTTTGATTGATGACCGAACAGCACGTTTTGACGAGTTTATAAAAGGTGTCAAACTGATTGAATAAAGTCAATCTCCTTTAATTGCCATTCATAAATCATACAACGTAGTTATATGTCCATGGCATCGCATCGGGACAGTAAACCAAAGAACTTGTTTGTAATTTCCTCCGAATCGAAGCACATGTCGAGAATTGCCAGTGACCGCTAAAGTGACTTGTCAGTGTAGCTTGGTGATGGGTTGTTCGCGAACAAACGGCTCTTTTTGAACGGATCTTTTAGGTGAACTTTGGGAACCGAATCGCATCGGCGAGAGAGCCGTTCATTTGGCTCCATAATTTGCATACTGGTAGGCTACTACTGCTTCTTGTTAATTATCTGCAGATAAATTAGATAAATTATGAAAACATTCGGTGAAGATGTTGAACCTTCACTACAGGATAAATAGGTTGCGGATAGAGAGCCTCATTCCGGTCCAAAATATGACAAAAGAAAATAGGTTAAAGGTTATAAAAGCTAATGATACTTATATGGTATTGTAATGACCTGACTAGATCATAAAGGAACAATTGTCCAGACAGAGGATTGAGTTTACGAATTGACGGTTTATTAACCCAACTTTACACAGGCTACTGTTTGGCCATAGCCAACGCCAAATAAATGAAAGATAACCCACAAGCCAACCGTGACCTTCTCTTGTGAAGGCCAGACGTAAGAGCGAGAGAACAAAGGCTAAACCTGGTCTTAACTTCCAATGCTCCATCCCCCTGCCCAACCCCCCTCCACGCCACTCCGCCAACCGCCAGGATGCCTGGCATCAGAACATTCCAGGCATTCCCGTGATTGGCAGATAGCAGGTTGATTGGCATGTCGGACCCCGCGAACACTGGGTACTGGTAAGTACAACACAACCACCTCCTAGCCTAACGCATAACACACAGCTGTCTGTGCGGGTCCCTATAGTAATATTAAAGATATTGATATAGGTCTACTGATTTGATTTCAATTTCGACTATGGAGTAGTGAACTCCTGCTTTCTGTATAGCAAAGCTCACGTTTAACACCTACTTCATTCTTCCATCATACTTAAGTCTATTCATGGACGCCGTACTTGGTATAAAAGTGGGTTTGCACAACCTGGCGGGGGGTCCTCCCCCCTGAAATTTTTAGCATTTAAAAAAAACATTTTCCTGCAATTATATTTTGTTTCTCATTAGGGAATCCATGTGTACTTGACAGAGTACAATATTTTTGTTTTTTGCTACAATATACTAAACGGAAAGACTAGTTTTTCTGACTAGATTACTAATCTACCGCCTTCCCTCAAAGTCCCACTCACAGCGATTGATTGACAACTCTGAGTCACAAACATCCTGCCCTCTCCCCTGACAATCCCACCCAGAGTGATTGATTGACAGGCAAAACTGTTAAAGTGATAGTTCACCCAAATTACAAAATGACACATTGGTTTCCTTACCCTAAGTGTCCACAGCAGCAGAGCCAATAAAATACATAATTTGAAGAACAAACACCATTGTGGCCATTCATACCTTGTAGTAAAACTGTAAATATGACTTGAATCTCAAGAGAAGACAGGTTTCATGTTAAAAAAGGTTATCTTACAAACAAAATAGTCCTGATCATATAAGTCTAAGCCTAGATGATATCCAAAACAACTAACACACTGAATTCATAAATGTTCTGTCATTTTAATTGTAAAGTCATGCTTTTCTCCCAAATATTACAACTCATTTTACTGGGAGGTAAAGCCGTTAAAGTATTCTATAATTTAGCTGTGTGTTTCGGATGGAATCAAGGCATTAGAATGTTCCAGAGGCAACCAAAATAGAGCTCGTTCTGCAAAACAAAATCACCGGGGGGGGGGGGGGGGGGGGGGGGGGGCAATCCGGACCCCCCCAGCCCGGAACTCCCTTGCTGGCTACTCTTTCCTATTTGGCTGAGTATGAGTATGCAGGCTTCCAGCTCTACGATCGTGTTTAATAGACAATAAAGAACAATAACAAGTTAAAACTACTTCCCTGATGATACTGAACAAAAATATAAACGCAGCGGTCTAAGGCACTGCATCTCAGTGCTAGAGGCGTCACTACAGACCCTGGTTCAGCGGTCTAAGGCACTGCATCTCAGTGCTAGAGGCGTCACTACAGACCCTGGTTCAGCGGTCTAAGGCACTGCATCTCAGTGCTAGAGGCGTCACTACAGACCCTGGTTCAGCGGTCTAAGGCACTGCATCTCAGTGCTAGAGGCGTCACTACAGACCCTGGTTCAGCGGTCTAAGGCACTGCATCTCAGTGCTAGAGGCGTCACTACAGACCCTGGTTCGTATTCAGGCTGAATCACATCCGGCCGTGATTGGGAGTCCCATAGGGCGGCGCTCAATTGGCCCAGCGTCGCCTGGGTTTGGCCATCATTGTACA
The DNA here is from genome assembly GCF_016432855.1 of Salvelinus namaycush. Lineage (NCBI taxonomy): Eukaryota > Metazoa > Chordata > Actinopteri > Salmoniformes > Salmonidae > Salvelinus > Salvelinus namaycush. Next base: position 9,305,292 of record NC_052325.1, read on the forward strand.
TAAGAATTTGTTCTTAACTGACTTGCATAGTTAAATAAAAATTATTTTATTTTAACTAGACCAGTCAGTTAGGAACAAATTCTTATTTACAATGACGGCCTACCCTGGCCAAACCCGGACGACGCTGACTCCCAATCACGGCCGGATGTGATACAGCCTGGATTCAAATCAGGGACTGTAGTGATGCCTCTTGCACTGAGATGCAGTGTCTTAGACCGCTGCGCCACTCGGGAGCCCAATGCATCAAAAGCATTAAAGCAGTGCAGTAGCCAGTCATTGGTTGGATCCAGTGTATATGTCATGGCTATTAAATCACAAACCCAGGTAGTAAAACGATCTAGACTGTTAATACAACCTGTTTGGGCTGCAAGCCCGACGTCGGTACACTTATGACAACAGCCAGCTCAAAGTGCAGGGCGCGAAATTCAAAAGATATTTTTTAAAAATATTTAACTTTCACACATTAACAAGTCCAATACAGCATATGAAAGGTACACATCTTGTGAATCAAGCCAACATGTCCGATTTTTAAAATGTTTTACAGGGAAGACAAAATATGTAAATCTATTAGCTAACCACGTTAGCAAAAGACACCACTTTTCTAACTCCATCAGTTTCTTACTCCATCACTAGCTATCACAAATTCGACCAAATAAAGAAATAAATAGCCACTAACCAAGAAAAAACTTCATCAGATGACAGTCTGATAACATATTTATTGTATAGCATATGTTTTTTTCGAAAAATTTGCATATTTCAGGTATAAATCATAGTTTACATTTCAGCTACAATCAGAAATTGCACCGAAAGCAGCCATAATATTTACAGACACCAACGTCAAATACCTAATTACTCATCATAAAACATTTCTGAAAAATACATAGTGTACAGCAATTGAAAGACAGGCATCTTGTGATTCCAGACAATATTTCCGATTTATTAAATGTTTTACAGCGAAAACAAAATGTAGCGCTATATTAGCTTAGCTTAGCACAATAGAAACACTTGGGCGCCGGCGACTACGACAGATATATGAAATAACATCATAAATTGGGTCTTACTTTTGCTGATCTTTCATCAGAATGTTGAACAAGGTGTCCTTTGTCCAGATGAGTCGTTGTTTGGATTCAGAATGGCAACTTTCTCTCTCCATTTAGCAAGCGCGCTAGCCGGGTTGCACGGATCTCTCCATGTAAACAAACGGAAGAGAACGGAACACGGTAAAACTCCCGAAAAAATTTCAATAATCTGATGAAACTATATTGAAAAAACATACGTTACTATGATATGGTCACATGTATCAAATAAAATCTAAGACGGAGATGTTAGTCGTTCATAACGACAGCTAAACAGAAGGCATATCCATGTCCAAGTCGCGCGCTTCAGAGTACCGGAAGTGGACGGTCACGTCAAAGAAATAGCTTTTATTCCACCTCAGACCAAGATAAACACAAAATTTCTTCTCTCACATCCTCTTGACACCCAGAGGAAGGCGTAAGAAGTGTACGTAGACTCTTACGTTCATTGCCCATGTATAGGCATGAAGAGGAAGAGAGCCTCGATTTCAGACTTTGAACTTCCTGGTCAGGAAAAGTGCTGCATAATGAGTTCTGTTTCACTCAGAGAAATAATTCAAACGGTTTTAGAAACTAGAGAGTGTTTTCTATCCAATAGTAATAATAATATGCATATTGTACGAGCAAGAATTGAGTACGAGGCCGTTTGAAATGGGCATCTTTTATCTGGCTACTCAATACTTTCCCTTGCAGCCATAACAGGTTTTAATACAAATGCCTTAATAGAACTTCAAAACAGACAGCCATGATTAGGCCAAAGCAATACAGCCCTACCAAGCCAAAAAGGCAGTAACTGCTCACTTGAGTTAATGTAATTTTTGCTACATTAAATACATCCTTAATCATGTGGACAAGTATCCTGCCTCTATTGTGTTTTGGAGAAAATGGGGGTCATGTTAGCAGTAACTGCATAAAGTTACTCTGAATCCAAGGTAAATAAAATACATATTTCTCAGTTCCATGGTATGAGCAGTTTCTGCCTTTTTGCTTGGTAGGACAGAAGCATGTTGCATTTATATTTTTGTTCAGTATACATTGAAACACACTGGTGTTTTAGGCTGCATTACGACACCTAGCTACATTGAAACACACTGGTGTATTAGGCTACCTTAACCTCTAATACTGCAATGAATCAAACCTTTACTACAGGTAAGGTCTTTAGGAGCAGGGAATAGAACAAACGATCCTTGGGGACACCTTAGGGTGAATCTGGGTAAATCTGGGCTATAAATATCTAGACCTACACGGCAGCAGCACTGTGGGGTAGAGAGCCAGAGGGACACCTTAGGGTAAATCTGGGCTACCGAGACCCCTTCTTTTACGCTGCTGCTTCTCTCTGTTTATTATCTATGCATAGCCACTTTAACTCTACCTACATGTACAGTTGAAGTCGGAGGTTTACATACACTTAGGTTGGAGTCATTAAAACTCGTTTTTCAACCACTCCACAAATTTCTTGTTAACAAACTATAGTTTTGGCAAGTTGGTTAGGACATCTACTTTGTGCATGACACAAGGAATTTTTCCAACAATTGTTTACAGACGGATTATTTCACTTATAATTCACTGTATCACAATTCCAGTGGGTCAGAAGTTTACATAAACTAAGTTGACTGTGCCTTTAAACAGCTTGGAAAATTCCAGAAAATGATGTCATGGCTTTAGAAGTTTCTGATAGGCTAATTGACATCATTTGAGTCAATTGGAGGTGTACCTCTGGATGTATTTCAAGGCCTATCTTCAAACTCAGTGCCTCTGATTGACATAATGCGAAAATCAAAAGAAATCAGCCAAGACCTCAGAAAAATTATTGAAGACCTCCACAAGTCTGGTTCATCCTTAAGAGCAATTTCCAAACGCCTGAAGGTACCACGTTTATCTGTACAAACAATAGTACCGGTCAGGAAGGAGAAGCATTCTGTCTCCTAGAGATGAACGTACTTTGGTGCGAAAAGTGAATATCAATCTCAGAACAACAGCAAAGGACCTTGTGAAGATGCTGGAGGAAACAGGTACAAAAGTATCTATATCCATAGTAAAACGAGTCCTATGTCGACATAACCTGAAAGGTCGTTCAGCAACGAAGAAGCCACTGCTCCAAAACCGCCATAAAAAAGCCAGACTACGGTTTGCAACTGCACATGGGGACAAAGATCGTACTTTTTGGAAAAATGTCCTCTGGTCTGATGAAACAAAAATAGAACTGTTTGGCCATAATGACCATCGTTATGTTTGGAGGAAAAAGGGGGAGGCTTGCAAGCCGAAGAACACCATCCCAACCGTCAAGCACGGGGGTGGCAGCATCATGTTGTGGGGGTGCTTTGCTGCAGGGGGGACTGGTGCACTTCACAAAATAGATGCCACCATGAGGAGGAAAATTATGTGGATATATTGAAGCACCATCTTAAGACATCAGTCAGGAAGTTAAAGCTTGGTCACAAATGGGTCTTCCAAATGGACAATGACCCCAAGCATACTTCCAAAGTTGTGGCAAAATGGCTTAAGGACAACAAAGTCAAGGTATTGGAGTGGCCATCACAAAGCCCTGACCTCAATCCCATAGAAAATTTGTGAGCAGAACTGAAAAAGTGTGTGTGAGCAAGGCCTACAAACCTGACTCAGTTACACCAGCTCTGTCAGGAGGAAGGGGCCAAAATTCACCCAACTTATTGTGGGAAGCTTGTGGAAGGCTACCCGAAACGTTTGACCCCAGTTAAACAATTTAAAGGCAATGCTACCAAATACTAATTGAGTGTATGTAAACTTCTGACCCATTGGGAATGTGATGAAAGAAATAAAAGCTGAAATAAATCATTCTCTCTACTATTATTCTGACATTTCACATTCTTAAAATAAAGTGGTGATCCTAACTGACCTAAGACATGGCATTTTTACTCAGATTAAATGTCAGGAATTGTGAAAAACTGAGTTTAAAGGTATTTGGCTAAGGTGTATGTAAATTTCTGACTTCAACTGTACACATTACCTCAATTACCTCGACTAACCTGTGCCCCCCCACACATTGACTCTGTACCAGTACCCCCTGTATATAGCCTCGCTATTGTTATTTTACTGCTGATCTTTAATTATTTGTTACTTTTATTATATATTTATTTTCATTAAAACTTCTTAAAGCATTGTTGGTTAAGGGCTTGTAGGTAAGCATTTCACTGGAGAGGCATTTCGAGGTGAGGAAATGGGAGAGGCATTTCCAGGTGAGGAAATGGGAGAGGCATTTCCAGGTGAGGAAATGGGAGAGGCATTTCCAGGTGAGGAAATGCCTCTCCCATTTCCTCACCTGTTGTATTCGGCGCATGTGACTTATAACATTTGATTTGATTTCTAGACCTACACGGCAGCAGCACTGTGGGGTAGAGAGCCAGAGGGACACCTGACACACAACAGGACATTGAGGGCACAGCAGCACACTGCCGCAGCATTAGGAAATTACCGACATGTTCGCTGTGTATTGAAACACACCTAATAAACTCCACCAGGTAATGCTAACACCACAACACTTGAGACAGTGCTGCTTTCGTGTTTTGAAGGAGCTCTCTTGTTTTCGACAACTAATCGAGACAACTCACCTGCTGCCTCAACAATAACAAGTAGCAGGCTGAACACTATTACCTCACACTGTGTTACATCCTATCATTAACACAGCAGCAACAGCCCAGCCCCTGAGTCTCATCACAATCACATTGGCAGTGATTATCACTACTGTCTGCTGGTGATCAGCGCTGAGGCCCAATGGGTACTTGACGTAGAACTTAACATCCATCATGTTGGGGGAGTAGTTGGTAGTATGTCGTGGATGTTAAGTTCTACGTCAAGTACCCATTGGACCTCCAGCGCTGATCACCAGCAGACAGTAGTGATAATCACTGCCAATGTGATTGTGATGAGACTCAGGGGCTGGGCTGTTGCTGCTGTGTTAATGATAGGATGTAACACAGTGTGAGGTAATATAAAACCCTGTCTCCCCAAATTACACCCTATTCCCTATATAGTGCACTACTTTTGACCCACACTGGGTCTATTAAAGCACTGAGCTAAACCTATAGAGCCAGAAGGGAAAAGCCTGACCTATAGTGGAGCATATTTACTGAGAGGATTTCTCAGTGTGGGCAAGGTGGGAATAGGCCTAGGTGGTGTCTGCTTGACTCTCTACACACAGAGAGATAAGGGCAGCAGATGGACTGTTCATCAAGAGGGGGATCTAGGAGCCAATCCTTGGACAGACCTTTCAGTGGATGTGATCTCTCTCAAGGCTCTCCGACATCTTAGAGCCTTTACATTTTACATTTTAGTAATTTAGCAGACGCTCTTATCCAGAGCGACTTACAGTAGAGTGCATACATTTTATTACATTTTACATACTGAGACAAGGATATCCCTACCGGCCAAACCCTCCCTAACCCGGACGACGCTATGACAATTGTGCGTCGCCCCACGGACCTCCCGGTTGCGGCCGGCTGCGACAGAGCCTGGGCGCGAACCCAGCCCAGCCTGGGCGCGAACCCAGAGACTCTGGTGGCGCAGCTAGCACTGCGATGCAGTGCCCTAGACCACTGCGCCACCCGGGAGGCCTTTACATTGGCCAAGTGTCTCTTGACATCTTACATGCTGACCAGACCGGACACGTCACATGTGTGAGCGTCGCAAAATAAATGTAGAAATTCATGTTATTCAATTATTGCGCCAACGAGCGTCTGCGATGCCAAGTGCTGAAATAGAAGTCATTCCTATTTCTGACGCAGATCGCGCTGAAAGTCCTGCCTCTCCCATCTCCTCATTGGTTTATAGAAGCAGGTACCCACGTGCCATCTCCTCATTGGTTATACCAGCGTGGGTGATTGATAGACGAACTGTTTTGCCGGTCATCGTGGTAATACTATGAAAGTTTAGATGCCGATCACCATATAAGTTCAAAGATGAAAAAGCCTGGAAGGAGGAGAGATGATTAGAAACGATTCTGTTGGTCGTTTTATGTGTGGATTAATTGTCGGGGTAGAGGACCTTGTGCATTTCAGGTAAAATAACAACTCAATGTTTATATCCCAGGACAAATTAGCTATCAACAGCAAGCTAGCTAAATAGGACAAATTAGCTAGCAAGTGCAAGCTAACTAGCTAAATTGCCATACATGTTTAATGCTTTTCGACCTGTCCCCAAATTAATGTCATTGGTTCAGAGTTTGTTTTGATATTTTAACCTGCGTGTTGTGATCGCGTTTGGTGTAGGGGGGACAAAATACATTTATGCACGATAGCGCACACGCGCAGCCGGTTTGGGTTCCGTGCCTTTACAAGTGTCCCTTCACATCTTAGAGCCTTTACGTTGGTCAAGTGTCCCTTCACATCTTAGAGCCTTTACGTTGGTCAAGTGTCCCTTGACATCTTAGAGCCTTTACGTTGGTCAAGTGTCCCTTGACATCTTAGAGCCTTTACGTTGGTCAAGTGTCCCTTCACATCTTAGAGCCTTTACATTGGTCAAGTGTCCCTTGACATCTTAGAGCCTTTACGTTGGTCAAGTGTCCCTTGACATCTTAGAGCCTTTACGTTGGTCAAGTGTCCCTTCACATCTTAGAGCCTTTACATTGGTCAAGTGTCCCTTGACATCTTAGAGCCTTTACGTTGGTCAAGTGTCCCTTGACATCTTAGAGCCTTTACATTGGCCAAGTGACCTCAATGAAATTGTCTGGTAAAAAATAGGTTAAATAAAACATGGGACTTGGTGGTTGGACAGAGGGGAAAGACAAGAACAAAACAAGTGCTTTATTGGATATACTTTTCCACAGTGAAAAAGGCAGAGATTTATTCCATTGTCAGCGCAGGTGGTTCATCACACCATCTGCCATCAATGTGTTCTGACCATTACCATGAACACAGCCTCTTTCTGTGGCTACCTCTATGATTTCACTCCTGCTACTCATAATCAGCCATTAATAAGTATTAATAAGTATGCTCTCTCTAATTCTCTCCTTCTCTCTTTCTTTCTCTCTCTCGGAGGACCTGAGCCCTAGGACCATACGTCAGGACTACCGGGCATGATGACTCCTTGCTGTCCCCAGTCCACCTGGCCTTGCTGCTGTTCCAGTTTCAACTGTTCTGCCTGCGGTTATGGAACCCTGACCTGTCCACCGGACGTGCTACCTGTCCCAGACCTGCTGTTTTCAACTCTTAATGATCGGCTATGAAAAGCCAACTGACATTTATTCCTGATTATTATTTGACCATGCTGGTCATTTATGAACATTTTGAACAGCTTGGCCATGTTCTGTTATAATCTCCACCCGGCACAGCCAGAAGAGGACTGGCCACCCCTCATAGCCTGGTTCCTCTCTAGGTTTCTTCCTAGGTTTTGGCCTTTCTAGGGAGTTTTTCCTAGCCGCCGTGCTTCTACACCTGCATTGCTTGCTGTTTGGGGTTTTAGGCTGGGTTTCTGTACAGCACTTCGAGATATTAGCTGATGTACGAAGGGCTATATAAAATAAACTTGATTTGATTGATTAATACACTAGTCATCTGCTATCAAAATACTTTTCCTGGTCACCCACAGAAATATACAGGGAACCAACTGTTTCAGATGAATCTTCCATACAGGGAATCTACTGTTTCAGATGAATCTTCCATACAGGGAATCTACTGTTTCAGATGAATCTTCCATACAGGGAACCAACTGTTTCAGATGAATCTTCCATACAGGGAACCAACTGTTTCAGATGAATCTTCCATACAGGGAACCAACTGTTTCAGAGGAATCTTCCATACAGGGAACCTCCTGTTTCAGAGGAATCTTCCATACAGGGAACCAACTGTTTCAGAGGAATCTTCCACACAGGGAACCAACTGTTTCAGATTAATCTTCCATACAGGGAACCTCCTGTTTCAGAGGAATCTTCCATACAGGGAACCTCCTGTTTCAGAGGAATCTTCCATACAGGGAACCTCCTGTTTCAGAGGAATCTTCCACACTATATCTAATATGTCTCAAAACCAAGAGATGACAGGTGGTTGTGGATACACAGAGGGATGACTGTGTGTGTGTGTGTGTGTGTGTGTGTGTGTGTGTGTGTGTGTGTGTGTGTGTGTGTGTGTGTGTGTGTGTGTGTGTGTGTGTGTGTGTGTGTGTGTGTGTGTGTGTGTGTGTGTGTGTGTGCGCGTTTAATGGTGGTCAGCAGCATAAGGGGGAAGTGATATGATCCCAGAGGGGCTGGATCTCATAAAAACTTCCCAAACAAATAGCCACTTCACTCACTTTCCCCTCACACACTGACACGCACTGCAGCCCAGCCTTCCATGGGCTTTACCCCGTCTGTAGTCTGCACCGCTTCCCCAGGAGTCCCTAGGGACGATGTAACCCTTATACGGCACGGCACGGCACGGCACGGCACGGCACGGCACGGCACACACACACACACACACACACACACACACACACACACACACACACACACACACACACACACACACACACACACACACACACACACACACACACACACACACACACACACACACACACTATCCAGCATAGACAATGAGGCGACATAGAGTTATCAAGATGAGTCTTGTGGCTTGAGTTAATGCATCACTATGGTGATGGCGACACTGGGCTGTAGCTAGCTGTGACGTTCACCTGGGAGCCAACAGGGACACAGGATAAGCCTGAATTAATTAATCACACCACATTGTCCCGCCTCTAGCCTCAACACAACAATACCTGTGTACTGGAGACAATCCACTAGGACTTTCCTGCCCAGTAAATGACTACAGTAACCAAATACAACAGCAGTCACTATGGTCCAATAACATTCTCTAGGCTTCGCAGCCTCACAAAGAACAGACTAAAGTGATTCAATTGGACAAGTCCCTAATTTGTTGAGCACCTCTTACCTCCCTCACTCTCTACTTTAATTAAACTTGTGAAATTAAAGGAGTAGGAATGGGACATTAATATGTTATTGAGATCAGAGTGAGTTCAGACAATAGGCTAGAAGACTGCAGAACTCACAAGGCATCTTTTGTACACCATGTACAGTATGAGATGACAGGGACCAGAGTAGGACAGGGACCCAGAGTAGGACAGGGACCAGGGTAGGACATGAACCAGAGTAGGACAGGGACCCAGAGTAGGACAGGGACCCAGAGTAGGACAGGGACCAGGGTAGGACATGAACCAGAGTAGGACAGGGACCCAGAGTAGGACAGGGACCCAGAGTAGGACAGGGACCCAGAGTAGGACAGGGACCCAGAGTAGGACAGGGACCCAGAGTAGGACAGGGACCCAGAGTAGGACAGGGACCCAGAGTAGGACAGGGACCCAGAGTAGGAGAGGGACCCAGAGTAGGAGAGGGACCCAGAGTAGGACAGGGACCCAGAGTAGGACAGGGACCCAGAGTAGGACAGGAACCCAGAGTAGGACAGGGACCCAGAGTAGGACAGGGACCCAGAGTAGGACAGGGACCCAGAGTAGGAGAGGGACCCAGAGTAGGAGAGGGACCCAGAGTAAGACAGGGACCCAGAGTAAGACAGGGACCCAGAGTAAGACAGGGACCAGAGTAAGACAGGGACCCAGAGTAAGACAGGGACCAGAGTAAGACAGGGACCAGAATAGGACAGGGACCCAGAGTAGGACAGGGACCCAGAGTAGGACAGGGACCCAGAGTAGGACAGGGACCCAGAGTATGACAGGGACCCAGAGTATGACAGGGACCCAGAGTATGACAGGGACCCAGAGTATGACAGGGACCCAGAGTATGACAGGGACCCAGAGTAGGACAGGGACCCAGAGTAGGACAGGGACCCAGAGTAGGACAGGGACCCAGAGTAGGACACGGACCAGAGTAGGACAGGGACCAGAGTAGGATAGGGACCAGTATAGGACAGGAACCAGAGAGCCATAGGGAGGGTACATCTCTCATTTAGCAGCAAGCCTGACTGCCACAGCAAGTGTTCTGGCTAGTCTGCTATTCCCCCAACAACGCCCCCAAGGCACTCCTCTTCAGAAAGCAATCTCCCATGGTTACAGGAATGCAGCAGTAGCTCCCACACAGCACAGCATACCAGGGCGTGCCACATGTTTCCTGAACCAATAGAGCCTTGGCTTTCTCACTCTACCTCATGAATAATTCATGACCCACCATCGTAAAAGCTGTGATGTCAGAGACTCCGGTGCAATGTCCTGTTTCTTGGTTGCTACGGTGATACGGCAGTTCAGTTCACAGACCAAGACAGAAGAAAAAGAAAGGCTTCAGCTTCACACCACGACTAAAGGCTTCAGCTTCACACCACGACTAAAGGATTCAGCTTCACACCACGACTAAAGGCTTCAGCTTCACACCACGACTAAAGGCTTCAGCTTCACACCACGACTAAAGGCTTCAGCTTCACAACACGACTAAAGGCTTCAGCTTCACACCACGACTAAAGGCTCCAGCTTCACACCACGACTAAAGGATTCAGCTTCACACCACGACTAAAGGCTTCAGCTTCACACCACGACTAAAGGCTTCAGCTTCACACCACGACTAAAGGCTTCAGCTTCACACCGCGACTAAAGGCTTCAGCTTCACAACACGACTAAAGGCTTCAGCTTCACACCGCGACTAAAGGCTTCAGATTCACACCGCGACTAAAGGCTTCAGCTTCACACCACGACTAAAGTCTTCAGCTTCACACCACGACTAAAGGCTTCAGCTTCACACCACGACTAAAGGCTTCAGCTTCACAACACGACTAAAGGCTTCAGAACACGACTAAAGGCTTCAGCTTCACACCGCGACTAAAGGCTTCAGCTTCACACCACGACTAAAGGATTCAGCTTCACACCACGACTAAAGGCTTCAGCTTCACACCACGACTAAAGGCTTCAGCTTCACACCACGACTAAAGGCTTCAGCTTCACACCACGACTAAAGGCTTCAGCTTCACACCACGACTAAAGTCTTCAGCTTCACAACACGACTAAAGGCTTCAGCTTCACACCACGACTAAAGGCTTCAGCTTCACAACACGACTAAAGGCTTCAGCTTCACACCACGACTAAAGGCTTCAGCTTCACACCACGACTAAAGTCTTCAGCTTCACAACAACACTAAAGGCTTCAGCTTCACACCACGACTAAAGGCTTCAGCTTCACAACACGACTAAAGGCTTCAGAACACGACTAAAGGCTTCAGCTTCACACCGCGACTAAAGGCTTCAGCTTCACACCACGACTAAAGGCTTCAGATTCACACCGCGACTAAAGGCTTCAGCTTCACACCACGACTAAAGGCTTCAGCTTCACACCACGACTAAAGGCTTCAGCTTCACACCACGACTAAAGGCTTCAGCTTCACACCACGACTAAAGTCTTCAGCTTCACACCACGACTAAAGTCTTCAGCTTCACACTATGACTAAAGGCTTCAGCTTCACACCACGACTAAATGGCCTAACATTTAAGCCCCCATAAGCTGACCCTAAATAAGAATTCTAATTCACTGTTTACAATACCATCGCAAAAACCATCAAGCGCAATGATGAAACTGGCTCTCATGAGGACCGCCACAGGAAAGGAAGACCCAGAGTTACCTCTGCTGCAGAGGATAAGTTCATTAGAGTTACCAGCCTCAGAAAATGCAGCCCGAATAAATGCTTCCCAGAGTTCAAGTAACAGACACATCTCAACACCAACTGTTCAGAGGAGACTGTGTGAATCAGGCCTTCATGGTCGAATTGCTGCAAATAAACCACTACTAAAGAACAGCAATAAGAAGAAGAGACTTGCTTGGGCCAAGAAACACAAGAAATGGACAATAGACCGGTGGAAATTTGTCCTTTGGTCTGGAGTCCAAATTGGAGATTTTTGGTTCCAACCGCCGTGTCTTTGTGAGACGCGGTGTGGGTGAACGGATGATCTCCGCATGTGTATTTCCCACCGTAAAGCATGGAGGAGGAGGTGTTATGGTGTGGAGGTGCTTTGCTGGTGACACTGTCTGTGATTTATTTAGAATTCAAGGCACAATTAACCAACATGGCTACCTCATCATTCTGCAGTGATACGCCATCCCATCTGGTTTGTTTTTCAACAGGACAATGACCCAACACACCTCCAGGATGTGTAAGGGCTATTTGACCAATAAGGAGAGTGATGGAGTGCTGCATCAGATGACCTGGCCTCCACAATCACCCAACCTTAACCCAATTGAGATGGTTTGGGATGAGTTGGACCGCAGAGTGAAGGAAAAGCAGCCAACAACTTCTCAGCATATGTGGGAACTCCTTCAAGACTGTTGGAAAAGCATCCCAGGTGAAGCTGGATGAGAGAATGCCAAGAGTGTGCAAAGCTGTCATCAAGGCAAAGGGTGGCTACTTTGAAGAATCTCAAACATAAAATATATTTTGATTTGTTTAACACGTTTTTGGTTACTACAGGATTCCATGTGTTATTTCATAGTTTTGATGTCTTCACTATTATTCTACAATGTAGAAAATAGTAAAAATAAAGAAAAACCCTTGAATGAGTAGGTGTTCTAAAACAGTAGTGTGTATGTATGTATAGGGGGTTTGGGGGCACCCCGGCTTCACGGGGTCTGCAGGGTACGTGCAAAGCCACTGCTTATAACTAACTATAAGTTAAGTTGTAACTATAACAAATATAAGATGTGTCAAATAAATGATATCCAGTCCAGGGCTCCTGTCAAATAAATGATATCCAGCTCAGGGCTCCTGTCAAATAAATGATATCCAGTCCAGTGCTCCTGTCATAATAAATGATATCCAGTCCAGTGCTCCTGTCAAATAAATGATATCAAGTCCAGTGCTCCTGTCAAATAAATGATAACCAGTCCAGGGCTCCTGTCAAATAAATGATATCCAGCTCAGGGCTCCTGTCAAATAAATGATATCCAGCTCAGGGCTCCTGTCAAATAAATTATATCCAGCCCAGGGCTCCTGTCAAATAAATGATATCCAGCTCAGGGCTCCTGTCAAATAAATGATATCCAGCTCAGGGCTCCTGTCAAATAAATTATATCCAGCCCAGGGCTCCTGTCAAATAAATTATATCCAGTCCAGGGCTCCTGTCAAATAAATGATATCCAGCCCAGGGCTCCTGTCAAATAAATGATATCCAGTCCAGGGCTCCTGTCAAATAAATTATATCCAGTCCAGGGCTCCTGTCAAATAAATGATATCCAGCTCAGTGCTCCTGTCAAATAAATGATATCCAGCTCAGGGCTCCTGTCAAATAAATGATATCCAGTCCAGGGCTCCTGTCAAATAAATGATATCCAGCTCAGGGCTCCAGCTATGCGTTTGGTTTGCTAACTTGCTAGCTAAGTGGCTATATGTCAAGATTCTTGCTTACAACAGAGATATTCAACCCCCTCCTAGATCAAGATCCCTGTTGCCAAAATAGTTTTGTGCTCCCAATTATTATATCTATTTTTAAGTAGTGCACATTGTGCACATTCGGTAATACCATAAACCCCGATATGGTACAGAAACGGTATGATGGTATGAAAATACAGATACCATCCAATCCTAGAGAGATCACCTGCAGGCTGTGCTGATGGAGCTGCTACTACCAACCAGTCAGTCCCACTCTTTCTCATGGCACCAGAGACTGAATCAGTCTACTAGTCACTGTTCCCAGAGCAGCTGACTGTGTCTAACTCTGTGTCTGGCGGTGGGCAGGTCGGTCGCTACTTACCTGGCGGCTGTCGCGCTGGGATGAGGAGGAGGATGAGGCGCTCTTGTGTGTAGGCGTCTTGTGGTGGCGGATGGGTGTGGAGCTCCTCTCCTCGGCGCTCATTGTGCGGTGGCTGCCCTGGCTGGGGTTCCTGTGGTGGTGGTGGGACATGGTCCCCCTCCCTCTCTGTGAGTAGCTCCCTGACTGTACAGGACTCTCTGTTCCTCCCTCAGCAGCAGCTCCAGGCTGCGCGTGTCAACAGCATTATCTCAGGCAGTTACGCAGCACACTTCCCCTGGCTCACGCTCCTCTCATCTGCAGCACAGACAAAGAGACAGAGAGACATACAGACAGGAAACAGACGTTAGACTACGTTATGTTAACCCCTCCTCCCCTCACTGTTTGCGTCAACATAGCCAGTAACACTTGTCAAAATAGTCAATTAATCTAAGATAAATTTTTAAAATCTGTCATTAATTGACGTTTTTGCCAACGAGGACTAAGTCGCACAATGTTACATTTACTAAGATGTTTGGTGCAGTACTTTTCAAGTGAAAGAATGTGCATGAAAACTAGTCGTCTTGTTGAATGACCAGAAACACTTCATTGAAGAATCCCGTCAATAGTTCCCACTCCTACTAGGGGTAGTACTGTTGACCAATCACTGATGAAAGGGCGTAGACTTCAACTATCGAAATTTGACTTTAATGATGTTTGTTATGGTGAGAAATGTGCCGTGCTCTGCATGTCACTCATAATCCACCTTGGACTGCAGTGGTGTCTGGCCTCCTGTCACTACTCTGCATGTCACTCATAATCCACCTTGGACTGCAGTGGTGTCTGGCCTCCTGTCACTACTCTGCATGTCACTCATAATCCACCTTGGACTGCAGTGGTGTCTGGCCTCCTGTCACTACTCTGCATGTCACTCATAATCCACCTTGGACTGCAGTGGTGTCTGGCCTCCTGTCACTACTCTGCATGTCACTCATAATCCACCTTGGACTGCAGTGGTGTCTGGCCTCCTGTCACTACTCTGCATGTCACTCATAATCCACCTTGGACTGCAGTGGTGTCTGGCCTCCTGTCACTACTCTGCATGTCTCTGTCTCCTACCCAGTATAACTTGCTCATCGCCCTTGTCTCAGACAGAGATGAGACACAGGACACCCACTCAGCCTTGTAAATTATCCAGTTCTATTGTGTGGCAGAACGCCATGTGTTCAGTTAATTCATGAGCGTAATCAGCGTCTCGATTGCAGTGGGAAAACTAGCCATCTCAGATCCCACAGGCAACATCAATCCCTCTGCATCTAATTACCATTATGATAATGAGTTAATGACGCCAATCGGGTGAGGATACCAAATCAATACAAGACAGACATCGTGTCTATGCAGTACCAGGACCTGGAACACCAACAAGACATCGTGTCTATGCAGTACCAGAACCTGGAACACCAACAAGACAGTGTCTATGCAGTACCAGAACCTGGAACACCAACAAGACAGTGTCTATGCAGTACCAGAACCTGGAACACCAACAAGACAAAGTGTCTATGCAGTACCAGGACCTGGAACACCAACAAGACAAAGTGTCTATGCAGTACCAGGACCTGGAACACCAACAAGGCACAGGGTCTATGCAGTACCAGGACCTGGAACACCAACAAGACAGTGTCTATGCAGTACCAGAACCTGGAACACCAACAAGACAAAGTGTCTATGCAGTACCAGGACCTGGAACACCAACAAGACAGTGTCTATGCAGTACCAGAACCTGGAACACCAACAAGACACAGTGTCTATGCAGTACCAGAACCTGGAACACCAACAAGACACAGTGTCTATGCAGTACCAGAACCTGGAACACCAACAAGACACAGTGTCTATGCAGTACCAGAACCTGGAACACCAACAAGACACAGGGTCTATGCAGTACCAGAACCTGGAACACCAACAAGACACAGTGTCTATGCAGTACCAGGACCTGGAACACCAACAAGACACAGGGTCTATGCAGTACCAGAACCTGGAACACCAACAAGACAAAGTGTCTATGCAGTACCAGAACACCAACAAGACACAGGGTCTATGCAGTACCAGGACCTGGAACACCAACAAGACACAGTGTCTATGCAGTACCAGGACCTGGAACACCAACAAGACACAGGGTCTATGCAGTACCAGAACCTGGAACACCAACAAGACACAGTGTCTATGCAGTACCAGGACCTGGAACACCAACAAGACATCGTGTCTATGCAGTACCAGGACCTGGAACACCAACAAGACACAGTGTCTATGCAGTACCAGAACCTGGAACACCAACAAGACACAGTGTCTATGCAGTACCAGGACCTGGAACACCAACAAGACACAGTGTCTATGCAGTACCAGGAACACCAACAAGTTTAGTCTGTATGCCAGGCTTGCCTATAATGTAGCCCAGGGAGTGGCAGGTAGCCTAGTGTTTAGAAAGTTGGGCCAGTAACCGAAAGGTTGCTAGTTCGATCCCCGAGCCGACAAGTTGAAAAATCTGTCAAAGTGTCCTTATAAGCACCCACCTAATTAATCAATATTATTATTCAATTGTTAGGAGTTAGGAGAAAGATATGTTTTGAATGGATATGGAATGAATAGTCACTATAGTCATCTGAGTCAATGGTTACTGGTTACTGGTCCATTATATAGCCATCATACTGTATTAGAGAAACATCGCTATAGTCATCTCAGTAAACAGATCACCGACCATTTCGAATCCCACCGTACAATGCAATTCGGTTTCCGAGCTGGTCATGGGTTCACCTCGGCCACGCTCAAGGCCCTAAACGATATCATAACCGGCATCGATAAAAGACAGTACTGTGCAGCCGTCTTCATCGACCTGGTCAAGGCTTTCGACTCTGTCAATCACCGTATTCTTATCGTCAGACTCAATAGCCTTGGTTTCTCAAATGACTGCCTCGCCTGATTCACCAACTACTTCTCAGATAGAGTTCAGTGTGTCAAATCGGAGGGCCTGTTGTCCGGACCTCTGGCAGTCTCTATGGGGGTGCCACAGGGTTCAATTCTCGGGCCGACTCTTTTCTCTGTATACATCAATGATGTCGCTCTTGCTGCTGGTGATTCTCTGATCCACCTCTACGCAGACGACACCATTCTGTATACTTCTGGCCCTTCTTTGGACACTGTGTTAACAAACCTCCAAACGAGCTTCAATGCCATACAACACTCCTTTCGTGGCCTACAACTGCTTTTGAATGCAAGTTAAACTAAATGCATGCTCTTCAACCGATCACTGCCCGCACCTGCCCGCACATCCAGCATCACTACTCTGGACGGTTCTGACTTAGAATATGTGGACAACAACAAATACCTATGTGTCTGGTTAGACTGTAAACTCTCCTTCCAGACTCACATTAAGCATCTCCAATCCAAAATTAAATCTAGAATCGGCTTCCTATTTCACAACAAAGCATCCTTCACTCATGCTGCCAAACATACCCTCGTAAAACTGACTATCCTACCAATCCTTGACTTTGGCGATGTCATTTACAAAATAGCCTCCAACACTCTACTTAGCAAACTGGATGTAGTCTAATACAGTGCCATCCGTTTTGTCACCAAAGCCCCATATACTACCCACCACTGCGACCTGTATGCTCTCGTTGGCTGGCCCTCACTGCATATTCGTCGCCGAACCCACTGGCTCCAGGTCATCTATAAGTCTTTGCTAGGTAAAGCCCCGCCTTATCTCAGCTCACTGGTCACCATAGCAACACCCACCCTTAGCATGCGCTCCAGCAGGTATATTTCACTGGTCATCCCCAAAGCCAACACTTCCTTTGGCCGCCTTTCCTTCCAGTTCTCTGCTGCCAATGACTGGAACGAACTGCAAAAATCACTGAAGCTGGAGACTTACATATCTCCCTCTCTATCTTTAAGCATCAGCTGTCAGAGCAGCTCACCGATCATTGTACCTGTACACAGCCCATCTGTAAATAGCACACCCAACTACCTCATCCGCATATTGTTATTTATCCTCTTGCTCTTTTGCACCCCAGTATCTCTACTTGCACATCATCATCTGCACATCGATCACTCCAGTGTTATAACTAAATTGTAATTATATCGCCTCTATGGCCTATTTATTACCTTACCTCCATACTCCTTCTACATTTGCACACACTGTATATAGATTTTTCTATTGCGTTATTGACTCTACATTTGTTTATGTGTAACTCTGTGTTGTTGTTTTTATCACACTGCTTTGCTTTATCTTGGCCAGGTTGCAGTTGTAAATGAGAACTTGTTCTCAACTGGCCTACCTGGTTAAATAAAGGTGAAATTAAAAACTAAATTAAAAAATGGTTACATTATATAGCCAGAAACATCGCTATAGTCATCTGAGTCAATGGTTACATTATATAACCATCATATTGTATAAGAGAAACATTGCTGATGCATCTTCAGCTTACCAAACCAAAGGTTCCTGGCCCATCATTGGTCAGCCAATCAGTCCATATTTCCAGGCAGGCTGACACCTCAGTGCAGAGTCATTGTGTGAGCTAGCTGTCACCCAGACGCAGTGTATTGATCAAATGTCATGCAGGCTGCTACTGTGTACAGGGAGAGGGAGACACTGCAGGTTCATTGGACCCTGAGGACCAGAGCTGAATTTCCCAGTAGGCAACGTAACACATAACAGCAGTCTATTCCACTGGTGTGGCTGAAACCAAAGACAGGAACAGACGACTGACTGGTGGCAGGCCTACGTCTGGTAGAGTGAATAACGGACTGTGTAAAAATACATGTTAATAGGGTAGAATCAAGGGGCTTGTTTCCAAGCTGCTCCCTCACACAGGGTATGATTAGTTGTGCGTCTGATCACCACGTTCTTTCCGTGTAACCTTCCTCCATAGTTACAGTCGGCCTAGTTCTTACAGGAAAGAGCTGATTCAGAAGGACTCCTTATTTCAATAACAGGAAACATCGGTATAGTCTTAACGACACACCCCTGAGCGTACCAGTTTATGCACCACACACACACACACACACACACAGTTCCATCTATAATTCAGATCCATTTAACATGTCACTAGCCCCTGTCTTTAACCAACTAGAAACTAAGCTGAGACAAACCCTTAGCCCATTCTGATAATTATAGCTTTCTAATAGGTATCTTCCTCTGTCTAGGAAGGAAGCATGGAGATATAGGCCTATAGGTCACTTCCTCTTCCTCTGTCTAGGAAGAAGAGAAGAGAAACGTGGTTAGAGCACAGCACAGTAGAATAGAGTTCAGTACAGTAGAGTAGAGTTCAGTAGAGTAGAGTTCAGTACAGTAGAGTAGAGTTCAGTAGAGTAGAGTAGAGTAGAGTTCAGTAGAGTAGAGTACAGTTGAGTTCAGTAGAGTACAGTAGAGTAGAGTTCAGTAGAGTAGAGTAGAGTTCAGTAGAGTAGAGTAGAGTTCAGTAGAGTTCAGTAGAGTTCAGTAGAGTAGAGTTCAGTAGAGTAGAGTTCAGTAGAGTAGAGTTCAGTAGAGTTCAGTAGAGTAGAGTTCAGTAGAGTACAGTAGAGTAGAGTTCAGTAGAGTTCAGTAGAGTAGAGTTCAGTAGAGTAGAGTTCAGTAGAGTAGAGTTCAGTAGAGTAGAGTTCAGTAGAGTACAGTAGAGTAGAGTTCAGTAGAGTACAGTAGAGTAGAGTTCAGTAGAGTAGAGTTCAGTAGAGTAGAGTAGAGTTCAGTAGAGTAGAGTTCAGTAGAGTTCAGTAGAGTAGAGTTCAGTAGAGTTCAGTAGAGTAGAGTTCAGTAGAGTACAGTAGAATAGAGTTCAGTAGAGTAGAGTTCAGTAGAGTTCAGTAGAGTAGAGTTCAGTAGAGTAGAGCTCAGTACAGTAGAGTAGAGTTCAGTAGAGTATAGTAGAGTTCAGTAGAGTAGA